>NW_016804135.1:1291016-1299216 GCF_001698545.2 Rhinopithecus bieti | reverse complement strand
ACTACAAAATAAAAGAAAAAAAAAAAAAAAAAAAAAAAAAAAAAAAAAAAAAAAAAAAAAAAAAAAAAAAAAAAAAAAAAAAAAAGTAAGGAACTATTTACAAGTGAGAGTGGGGAAAAGAATAGTACTTATAGAAAATATGATACTCTATTTAAAGTGTCAGGAAATTTATTTTGAGAGCAGACTCAAATGATCTTGGTAGGCTTATTTCATCTTGATTAGTGTATATTTAATCAAATGGTATAAAGGAACTAATATAAATATTTATATGACATGCTAAACATGATGGAGAATAAGCAGTATTGATATCCAGATTCTCTGACAAAAAATGAAACAGCACAACTAAACAACTGATATGTTTTAAAAAATATATCTTGTTGGCATAATACACATCAACACAGGTTGCTCACATACTGTTTCCCATTTCTTGTTTTACAATGACTGTGGCATTATTATTCTTCCTTACTATCTCTTGCACCTTGAGTAAGATTATTTTAACTTGATTTTTTTATGAGTAAAATATCTTAGCTCACCTTTGAAGTTCAGAATTTCCTTTCTGATTCTCACTGGATCTTATTTCATTCTTAGATTGTCTGACTTTCAAAAGTTATATCAGATGTATTTCTACTTATGTACAGTTGGACTAAAGCCAATACTTTTTTTTCCTCCAAATAATTTTCTCCTTTCTGAATTCCTTTCCCTTATTTACTTCTATAGAAAGCACAAAATATCTAAAAGTGTATTCAGGATTGATAGAGACATGGTGCTTTCCCAGACAAGTTAGTCATTTGGTGCAACAAGAACGCTAATGTTAATAATTTTATATCTTTGCAAACAGATACTGTTTGAAGATACAATCAATATTATGTAATTGGGGAAGAGTAAGTGAATATAAAGGGGGGTTTAGATAGTTTTAATTTATTATGAAAATGTTGTCTTCTTTGGGAGGAGCCACACCAATGTATGTTTTAAGAGTAATAGTGAGACAACTGAGCCAAGCAGCAGCCACCATACATTTGACTGGCTCATGTCATGTTTTAGCAATGCTTAGAGAGATAACCTGGGCTCCCCGCTCACTTAATCCGTAATCTGATTATGGACACATAGGGAATGCCAATAACTCAATACCCATATCTTCCTCCTTCCTCTTAATCTGTTACCTCTTTTCTACTCTCTTTACTCTGCCATTATCCTACTTTTGTTTCAATCCCTAAAGTCTACTTGCTACATCACCCCCTTTTTCCATTGCATTTTTAATTTTATACCTTCTGAGATGAAGAACAAAAAAGAATAAGGATACCAAGGTTAAAGTAATGCCTCTTTTCTCTTCTACTTCAATATATCTGCCTTATGCTACAAAGCTATCTTTCCAACTTTCAGTTTAATCCTTTCACTTCCCAGCTTAAAATAATTCTGTAATTCTCAATTTCTTTAAAACACTATTCAAAATCTTTGGTATGGTGTACAAAACTCTTATTGTATTTGCAATAATAATTATATTACATATCTATATTCCTGAGTAAACTAAGAGTTTCACAGCTCACAGGACAAAAATCATGTGAGGTGTGTGTGTGTTTGTGTGCATGCGTGAATGTGTGTTTATTATCCCCTGTGTTCTCAGCACTTAATTCAGTCCAGGTACAAAGAATACTTATAATAAATTATTATTGAATAGAGCAATTGATAGATAATTGCATATCGTTTTCATAACAGTGTGTTCTCAGGGCTGTAAAGATGAAGAGCTCTTAGTTCATTGATGAACAGAAAATAAGACAGTCGTCGTTTTAACCTCTGTCCCAAAGGGGTAAACACAAAATTTGACAGGAATGTTCTGTGGAAAAAGATCTCTCTTTGTTGTATAATTATGAGAAGTGATTTTGATGGTAAGATGTTCTTAAAAATAGGAGACCTAGCCAACAGTCTTGCAGAGCCATGAAGGGATGTATGCTCCAGTGGGTAGATTTAACTTCATATCAAATTCTGTCATCTACGTGTTTGTGTCTACTTAGGTCTTTTAATCTGGAAAGGCCTCTCTTGAGAATTAAATCCACATTTTGCTGTTTTAAATCATTTAAAAATATTGTTAAACAACATTGAATATGCTCATATCAAGGATGTTTTTCACATAAGGTATGGTGACTATTTTCCATAATTGTTTTATATTTTAAATTTCACAAATTACCATCATGAACTTTCTATCATAACTTTGGCATTCAGCATTTTTTCATTTGCCAAAATGTAGAATTTACATGGGGGAGAAAGTTAAGTGAGAGGTGGCCACCACACCAACTCTGATTCTCAGAGTACATAGGTCATACAAGGCTACCAAGAAATTCTGTTTACCCAGTGTTTTCTCTCAACTGTTTACAAAAATTCACAAAAGTGGAAGGTGAGCTTTAATGTAAAATTAATTATGCCAAGGAAACTTTAGCACACTGACATAAAACAGCACATGAAATACCAAGGACAATTGTAAGTTATTTTCTGTAGACTTTAGTACACACTAGGAAACATCTCATGGACACATCTGTAAACTATTTGTATAGAATTCTTTCCTCTCTCTTCTTCAGTTCACAGTTCAAAGTCTTCCTCTGCCAAATTCTGTAAAGTAGTAGAGAACAGTTTGTCTTAATTGTGTGGATGGATAATGGAACACTTCTGAAAAGCCATTTTTATCCTTGAATAATTAATTTAACGATAAGTATTGTTTATGTAGTTTTCTTTTAAAACCACATTAAGTATCATTCTGGGTACATTTGTGTCAGAAAGTTGATGGGAATATGAAGAAGAGAAATATTCTGTTAAATATATGGAATTGACATATTCAAACAAGTAAAAAGAACTAATTTTTCTCAGCTAAGCCAACTGACGAATAAGAGAGAAAAGAACTGAAAGAATTTAAAGGGTGTGAACAAAAAACATGGACAGCAAATGTTTAACATCATGCAAATATTCACTGAGTAAAGCGGCAACATGCAGGAAAAATTCTGGTTCTAATAAAATGATATTTAGACAAAAGGAATTATCATTGGATGGAAAATGTATTGTTTGAATTACTTAATAAATAAGAAATGTCAAAAGTTTTAGTGGCTATTAATAAATGTAAAAATGTTATATAGAGAGACTTAATGAATTATGCAAGTCAAACCAAAAATTTTCTTAGATTCAACATATCATTAAATTTTGATTCAAAGTGCTGAAAATCTGGTTACATATTTAATTCTGGCTAGATGTTTATAACATGCACAATATGTGTTTTTGTTAAGAAAGTGACACCATTGAATGACATAAGCCAGAGCTGCTCAATCTGCTTGTGCAGTAACCCAGAATGTCCAAGATTATTTTCAATAGCTTCATAGAAATCTCAAACCCCACTATCCCTTAAAGATTTCAAAACAAAGTAGATCTTAATTTATTTAATCTTTTTTGAAATCACAAATACTCTAAAGAAAGGATATTTAGGATGAATGGGTATCGTGAAACAAAAATAAACTCCAAAAAATTAAGAATCACTGTTTCAGGCATAAATACAACCACTGAATGAGATACTTTACTCATTGGTAAAAATTCTCCCAGAGATTTGGTTCATGGTTAACTAGTACCTCAGAAAGCAAATTTTCATATTTCTAATGAGATAGGAATGTGGCTTGTTTTACTTTTATCCTTCCAAGACCACTAATTATAGGCATTATCTATTTCTTCTCATTGAAATCAGATTTTAGCATTTGAGAATTCCATGGAAAACAATGGGAACAAATGCAAAATGGGACAATTTCTATTTTGGTTTAGTAACATAGGGATACAAATTACATCAACTTCAAAACATTTGATATTCAGTTCTGAGCAAGGCAACTTGGAAAATAAGGCACATTTACATTTCAGTTCAACTATTTAATTAATATTTAATGAATCTACTGTGAAAAAAGTACAATGCTGAGCAGAGAGGAGATTCCAAGGAAAAAAAGCAACCCCTACTAGGTAGTTTTCCAAATAGATTGAGGCATCGAACATATTCACAAAACTATGATAGGATGATAAAGCAATATGAGAGACACAAATAAAATCTATTGGTATTCACCGGAAAATCACTAGCTCATCTTTGAGGCTGAATAACATTTTGGCATACAGAAATACAGAAGGCAAGGCATTCAGATAGGGAGAATGGAGTCGAGTATTCACATGTCATGAGTAGTTTATAAAGTAGTTAATGGTTCAGTGTGTTTGGTACACAGCCAGTGCTAATGTTAGATTGTGGCCCCCTTGTGGGGAACTTTGAAGGCTAAGATGACAAGTGTGGACCTTGTTCATCAGAAAGGCCAGTGGAGATACTAACAGGCTAGTGACACAATGACATATACATGCTTTAGAAGAATTAATTTTTCAGCAATATGCAGGAATAGCTGAAGTTGGTAAAAGATGTAGGCATGAAGTTGACTTCATAATTTTAGGCCACTACAGAATATTAAAATGACAGTAAAAAGAGACTGAACTATTGGGCTGGCAGCAAGAATGGAAAAGAAGGAAGACACAGGAAGAAAGGAAGGAAAGGACTTTTTCTGAATGGTGTTACAATACATTTCTAAAATTTAACACTGGCAATATATTTCAACATTAATTTACTTAAGTTGGAAATCTATTAGTAAATCCTAATAATTAAATTGGTGAAAATATTTAGAAGTATTTTTATGTGTAATGTTACAGCATTAGTATCAATCTATTCATGTTTTAACTATACATTTTTGATAAATGTTAGCAATGTGTTTTAGGTTTATAATTCCTAATTTTAAAAATTCAATATACAGCTTAATTACAATGTGAAAGAATGAGCTAAAGTTTAGCTAAGAAGGTAGGAATAAACATAATTTTATCAGTAATAAATGTACAACATAATCAATATGTAATTACTGAAGACTTACCAAGTACAAGCTATTGTACTTTCACATAACACCTCTGTAAGAAATAATGTAGTTTTTTTAAACAAGAAGAAAGCAAATGTTTGCATAATAATATAATTTAAACAATAATAAATGCAACACTTCATGTTACATCATTGAAAGGAAAAGTTAAAAACTCAATTATGCAACAACACTGAGAAATAAGTGATGTCAGGCAAGTTAATGTTCTATAAAACTTTGTTACCACTCTTTTTTAAAATGTAAACCTTTCATGGTGGAACCATTCCCCCCAAATATAGAACGTTGTGCCATTTTCTTAAATCATTTTACTGTGCTGCATAGAAAAAGCTAGAGATTCATTTGTGAATGTGGAGCACTGGACTAAATAATGACTCCTGCTGTCTTGTGACAATGTTATTTTCTGTTATATTTTTCATTCTTTTATTTCTCATCGCTTTTTCATACTTTTCTGCTTGTGACTTTCCCCGAATTTCTATCATTAGAAGACATTATCGACCAAAGAGGGTCTGTCTTTCCAATCTTTTGCATTGGATATAATTGGTGTTCTATTTTTTCTTTGTTGCATTTGTTGTTGTGGAGTACTAAGGAATTGCTTGCTTAGCCACCAAAGGCATTCTTTTTGGCAAATTTTCTCCTTTTGAACTTGGGAATCATATTATGCAAAATAAGTAAATCCACCATATACCCCACTAAGGATATTTCTATTACTATTTACTTTATTTTTTAAGCTAAAATGTTTTAACCACTCATTCTTGGAAATTAGATAATGACAGTACTGGGCTTGGAAGCCAGGTCATTGACATTCAATCTCATTCTCTTCAGTGGGAGCCAATGTTGCTTTTGAGTTTCTGCTTTTCAGTTAAGTAAGGAGCAATTCATTTTTAATTACCCCTCTGTGATTGACTTCTAGGAATTATAATCAAGTTCTGGAACCCAACCCTTGACTAATGCAAACTTCTTAAATGAATTGAGATGAATTAATGGTGAGTCCGAGGCTATGAGTTTTGCTTTGAGCAAAGCTACTTAATCTACTATGGAGATGAAAATATTGACCTTATTCTTATTAGTACTTCATGGGAACATGCTCATTTAGTCTGAACAATAGGTTTCAGAATGATGTAAAGATTACTAGAATATCAAGGATTAATGTGCTCTTGATATAATTTTAACTTTTTAAAAATACTAATAATGGTTAAAGCAAAGAGAGGAATAAGTAACAGAAACAAAATGTAGTATCTGAAACATGAGTTACTAAATGGAAGTTAATTGAATATTAATTTTTTATTAACTTAGTCATTTTGAAAATCATTTCTCAAACATATTTTTGGAGCAAACGTTAAATCTTGAAAACTGAATTAGATAATTTGTATTTTATATATCTTTAGAAAACATTTACTTTTCATATAAATTCTTATGAGATTCTCTCCCATTTTAGTTTTCAATCTGAATTAACACAGCCGATTATCATTGTACCGTATGTGTTTACTAAATATTAGTGTCACTTTTTTTTTCATTCTCCAAGGAGCCATGCTGATACTTTCATGCGCTTATCATTACACACAAACAAAATTCCTTAGCATGGTCTTCAAGAATCTATATGAAACTAGCACCTGCCTACTTTTCTCAATCTTATGCTAGATTCTTCACATACTCATTATGCTGCTGAAGACTAAGGAAACTAATGAGATTAAAAGACATTCAGAGTCACAAGGCATGGAGGTAAAATGATCTTGAAGCTCACTGAAGACTGAATGGTTTGGGGTTGGAGGCACCTCTCATGTGGCAACAGATCTCTCAGTGGTGCTAGCCAAGCCTTGGGGCACCATTGGTGGTAATATCTTTCAAGAAACAAGAAGAGTGTAATTATTCTGTTATACACTTGGTCATTTTTGATGGTCAGAATAATCATAATCAACCTAGTACACTGTGAACAGAATTTCTTGTTGATTATAATAATCATAATCATTTGAATTGATTGACTTTAATACTCACAGGAGTTCCTTGGGGTGGGTACTCATCATTTTTTACAGATAAGGACACTGGGGTTCTGAGAGGTTAGTGACCTTCTCAAGTTCACACAATTTATACACGGTAGAACTGGGTTATAACCCACAGCTAGCTGACCCAGAGTGCATGTTCTTACCCACCGTACAGTACTGCCTCACTCCTATAACCTCCTATGGAAAGAATTCCCAGAGCACACTCAGAAAATGTTACTCCTAAACATATAATATCAAAATGTATCTTTTAGAGGCTATTGAATACTTCACATCCAACTGTTCTTAGAAAATTTCCATCCATTTTGTGAACTAAGGTGTGAACTTTAGAAGTAATGCAATTTTGTATTGGTTTGTACCTCCATTTTTTTTTTTAACGTTTATAATATGGCATGATCCTAGATTCCTTTAGGAGTGAAATATAATCGTTTTTTGAAAAAATAGTTACCTATATTTTGTTACTATTCTGTACTTCAAATGCACTTCCAGTTACCATTAAACACCATAATTCCCACATTTAACATCTGGATAAATACATATAGGTTCTATGCCAAAGAGCTTTAACACATGGAAAAATCCACTTGGCATTCACTAAAAATTTCCATTTCTTTCAAATTAGGCTTTGCTTCTCTAGTAAGCAGAGATGAAAGCCTGTAATTAGCTAATTTTTTCTATTCAATTTTATATTTGCTATTTTGTTTCTATGTTAATTTTCCTTCAACACATCTGTTGTCTCTATTCCTAATCTTAATGGTATTTAAGATGAAGAAGGGGGGCGGAGCAAGATGGCCGAATAGGAACAGCTCCAGTCTCCAACTCCCAGTACGAGTGACACAGAAGACCGGTGATTTCTGCATCTTCAACTGAGGTACTGGGGTCATCTCACTAGGGAGTGCCGGACAATCGGTGCTGGTCAGTTGCTGCAGCCTGACCAGCGAGAGCTGAAGCAGGGCGAGGCATCGCCTCACCTGGGAAGCGCAAGGGGAAGGGTATCCCTTTTCCTAGCCAGGGGAACTGAGACACACAACACCTGGAAAATCGGGTAACTCCCACCCCAATACCGTGCTCTAAGCAAACAGGCACACCAGAAGAATATATCCCTCACCTGGCTGGGAGGGTCCCACGCCCACGGAGCCTCCCTCATTGTTAACACAGCAGTCTGCGGGGATCTAACTGCAAGGCAGCAGCAAGGCTTGGGGAGGGGCGCCCGCCATTGCTGAGGCTTAAGTAGGTAAACAAAGCCGCTGGGAAGCTCGAACTGGGTGGAGCTCACAGCAGCTCAAGGAA
>NW_016804135.1:1261490-1286414 GCF_001698545.2 Rhinopithecus bieti | reverse complement strand
AATAAAAAGGAAAATAATAATAAAAATATGAGTAATTTAGCAAATATTTGAATCTATTTCATATGTGGGATTCACTGCTGGTATCCTTAACTCAGCATATGGATGATGAGACTCTTTGGTTTTTTTAATGGCAAAATTTGTTTTGATGTTTAAGTGCAGCATGAATGTCTTTCTAAATCCTAAAATTTTGGAAGATATAATAGGACATTAAATGGTGTTCAACACATGCTAATTATTTGAAATAATTATTTAGCATCAACTGAATTCAACTGTTTTAACTTTAACTGCTTTAATTCAACTGTCAATAGTAAACCTAATCCGATCTGTTCAATTCATGAATTTTCACCATAAGTTGTAAGTTAGTTCTTTTGTGAGAGGCTAAAAGTCATTTCAACTATTTTTTGGCTGAAACTAAAATTATTTAAATAACTTCTATTTATGAAACATGGACAATATCGTTATTAAAATATAATTTAATTTTCAACATTTAAAATGTCTGCCTTCCACAAACTGGTCCATGCTTCCATTCAAACTTCAATCTATACTTTTATTTGAAAAATGGGAAGTAAGACTAAAGAATTAATTCTTCTTTCAAAAAGTTTATAATCTCATAGATACTAAGTAGAAATAAATTAGAATTTCACATTTAAAAAAATCTTCATACTTTAATTAAACAGATTTTTTTCCATTTTTAAAGTTCAAGTAGTGTCTTCTATGGCTGAGCACTGGGCTGGGTGCCGGCAGAGACTAATGAGAAGGAAAGTTACACAGTTCTAACAGATCAAAAGGTATAAATACGATGCCATACAAATTATAAAATAATTGGAATAGAGCCTTAAAACAAAAAAAGTCCAAACAAGCATCTATATCCGAAAAAGACCAGATTTTAATTTATATTTAAATGTTCCTAAAATTCAAGACCCAACAGCCCAACTACAAATGGGCAAAATGACATACATAGTATACATAAAAAGAAAAACAAAGGGCTTTTAAACTTGTGAAAATATACATAAACTAATTTACAATAAGGGAAATGGAAAATTAGACTAAGTGATTTCTCACCAATCACATCAATAGAGATTTATTTAAAAATTGGTTACATATTCTGTTCACAAGGAGGAAGAAAAGCAGACAACTTCAGACATTTTTGGTGGGAGGGCAAATTGACAGAGCCTCTGTGGAGAGCATTTTGCCAATATAAATCAAAGTAAAACATATACAACCATTTCCAAGAATTTATTTTACTCTCCAAGTGTCCAAAATTGTATGAATGTGAATATACATTGGAACATGTTTACTTATAATAACCAAAAAATTGGAAATATATCATATATTCATTAATAAGAGATATTCATTGTATAATGTGTATGTAAAATGTAACAAGAACTTCCTATTGTATAATGTACCAAATGTGTTAGGTTTTTTTTGTTTGTTTGTTTGTTTTGTTTTGTTTTAGATGGAGTCTCACTCTGTCGCCCAGGTTGGAGTGCAGTGGCGCAATCTCGGTTCACTGCAACCTCCGCCTCCTGGGTTCAAGCAATTCTCCTGCCTCAGCCTCCCAAGTAGTTGGGATTTTAGGTGCCCACCACTACGCCTGGCTAATTTTTGTATTTTTAGTAGAGGCGGGATTTCACCATGTTGGCCAGGATGGTCTCGATCTCCTTACCTCATGATCCGCCCGCCTTGGCCTCCCAAAGTGCTGAAATTACAGGCATGAGCCACCATGCGTGGCCTTTAGGTTTATACAGAATACTATGCTACCATTAAAACAAATATTGGTTCTATAAAAACTGTCATTAAATCATCTCTAATATATATTTTTAAGTGAAATATACAATTTGGAGAACATTGTAGAAAATATCCTACAGCCTGTATAAACAACATAAACATGTATCAATATGCTTTCATGTGTATAACTTAATTTGTATTTCCATGGGGTATTTTTGAAAGATATAAAAGAAAATTTTGTGAATATTTGTTGTGGAGGAAAGCTGGGGACCTGGAGAAATACTGAGAAAAACCTAATTGTAACTCATATAATCTCTCTTCCTTATCAATATATGTTACACATACAATTGTATCAGAAGGTATTTCAGTAACATAGGTGACAAACAATGTCTGCCTTAGATTGGATGGTAAACTCAATAGACAACTAAGAAATAAAATCAATTTGTGTCATTTGGGTATGGGTAGTTAGAAAAATTACATAGAAGATGTTGCATATTTCTGGCTTAGAAACTGCTGGACCTAGTGATCCAATTCTGTCAAATTCCTTATCTCTCACATTTGCAAAACCCTCCTTTTTTATCCAATGCCAATTTCTAAAATTTTATTTAAATAAATGAAACATCCTTATTTACATTTAAGAAAAGCCATCTTATATACAATAAAGAAATTAATGGGAAATATATTTTTCTTTCTACAGGGAACAGCACTATCCTAAGTCCACAGGGAAGTAGCAGAAACACAAGTCCCTGCAGGTCAGGTTCCTTAGTGGATCTCAGTCTGGGCTGTGAGTGAGGGTGGGGTTCCTCAAAGCAGACTCCTGACCATAAACAGAACTTATATTCATTTTGTTAACATATCTTTTTCATGAATTAAGCACTTTAAAAAATATTTCTTCTTACAACGGTAGTAGGAAATATATTTAAATTGCTAATACAATACAATCAGCAAAATATTTCCTTTAAATGTAAGATTTTTATAAATTCCAAATCTATTTCTACTTTGGCATCTGTTATAAATTACAGCCTATATACATCCCACCACATATCCTGCACTCAAAGTGATGGAAGCACATGGTAAATGTTTCTGCTCCTTAGTGCTTGGGCAAGTCCAAATCCACTTCTCTCAACTTGGCAAAGATCTTTTTATTTTTTTAAGTTTCAACATTAATAATTTTTAATTTGTTAGCTTGGCATACTATGATAATAAGTAATATGGAATATATTCTATGCCTTAAGGACTGGCCATAAAATTACCGAGTACATTTCTAAAACAGTCCCTTCAGTGGGTCTATGCCAAATGTGACTCAATTGTTCAAAGATTACTCACACAAAACTGTGCTTTCATTTTGTTACTTCTCACTGCCCCACATTTCAATATCTCGTTTTACCAGCCAGTAAGATGTAAATATAAATATAAACATATATGATTTCTCTTATTCAACTAACATTTTCTGAAAATATGTTTAATAATCAAGGTTTGTTATTAATGTATATCAATATAGAAAGGTATACAGTTTAAGGAAACCAGGGAGTAAATATTTTAGAGCTGTAAATTATACTGCCTGATTGTTTTCTTTCTAAATTTTTAAGTTGTTATATAATGTATTCTTTTTGAAAGTAGTAAAATGAAACATATAATATAAATTATTCATTTCTTTCACATTGATTTGTGTTGCAAATCAATATAACATTTCATTACATATATTACAGTGAGCAAAGATTGGGTAGAATTTTCAAAACATAAAGGGAAGACAGAACAAGTTATTATCTTAAAGTGTCATACACTTATGAAACTTTCTTTTTTGGAAGTTTAGCTAATTTCAGGACATAATCTGGAAGTTTCCCAATAAATTAAACATATAATTACTACATAACTCAGCAATTCCACTTCTAGGTATTTACCTAAGAAAAATGAAAACACAAATCCACACAAGTACATAAATATTTATAGCAGCATTACTTACAATAGCCAAACGGTGGAAACAACCCAAATGCCCATCAACTGATAAATGGATAAACAAATTATGGCACATCAATACAATGGGATATTTTTTCAGCCGTAAGAAAATGAAGCACTGGTACATGATACCACATCAATCAACCTGGAAACATTTTGCTAAATCAAAGAAGTCTATCACAAAAGACCATGTATCAAATGATTTCATTCATAAAAGTCCAGAGTAGGAAAATCTACAGAGACAAAAACACATTAGTGGTGTCTTAGGGATAGCAGAGTATAAAGGGTAATAGGCTAAGGGCACAGGTTTTCCTTTTGAGCTCATGAAAAAATTCTAAAATTGACTTTGGTTATGGTTGCATGTTATCTGTTTTAGTGTTAAAAACCATTGAATAATTTATGAACAACAGGAATTTGTTTTCCACAGTTCTGAAGGCTGCGAAGCCCAAGATCAAGGCACGAGCAGATTCTCCACCTGGTAAAGTCTCTATTCCTCATAGACAGCACCTCTAGCTGTGTCCTCACACTGCAAAAGGGGCAAACAGTGTGCTTCACATGGCAGGAGGAGCGGGCAGCACCTTTCACCTACTTTTATAAGGGTACAGATTCCATTCCTGAGGGCTCTGCTCATGATACATGAATCACTTCTCAGAATGCCCCACTTTTTAATACCCTGCCATGGGGATAAGTTTTCAACGTGAATTTTAGAGGGATACATTTAGACTACAGCAGTAGGCAATTTTCAAGGACTCTCAGAAATTCATAAGAGATATTTGAGTTTTACAGGTCTTTAACGTTTCACTAGACATAGGTTTCAGAAAATGTTTTAAAATTAATATTAAGTTTATAGGATAGGAACTTATGATTAAAATATAATTTAATATTACAATGATACACAACAAATATTTTATTTGTAATCATAAATATTAGTCTACTATTTTATCTTCATAGATAATTTTTTAAAATAGCAAAACAACATAGAGGCATAAAGCTGACATTTGTTTCTATATTTTTGATTTACAAGATTAATAGATTTGTTAATTCAATAATCATTGGTTAAATACATTCTATTGTTCATGCCCCTTGAATTGCTGGACATATAAAGCTAATTCTATGACACCATAGAGGGAATATTAATAGAAACTGGTTTAGGGATATTTCACATAGGTTACATTTGAACTGATTTCTTAAAGGAAAACTGTTTACCAAACAGCAAAGAGGGGAGAGGTAATAAGTACTAGAAGAATGGTTGGTACAAATACCTAGAAGTATTTTATAAAGATGATATTGCAGCAAATAGTAAAAAAAAAGCCATAAACCCTTCAAAAGAGTAAGCAGGGAAAGCATGGGGTGAGATTCAATTGCTAAAGTGGACATAGGTAAGATCCATGAGTAATATGAACCCATAAGTAGTATGAATTTTACTCTGTAGATATTTGAGCCACAGAGACAGTTTAAGAAGAGTTAGAAGAGTCTGTGAGCATTTTATAAATTATAAAAAATTGTATAAATGCACCAATGAACAGTGCAGAGCTTGAAGTGCTCGAATACTAAAAAAAGAACTCCTACTTGTAAAGTTCAAAAGAAATCTGGTCTCTCCTTGGCCAGAATATCATAGTTACTTCATTTCCAAAAGATTTAATATGTATAGCGTACTCCCAACATGAAGACAAAGTGGTTATAAAATGTGCTGTGAAATGTCTTTTTTTTTTAAAAAAAAGCATATATGAAAATTAAATTTTATTTGAAATGTATAAATTATTGTGAGCATGGATTTCTATAAAATGACAACTTTTTTCATCTTAGTTTAATTCTTCAATATTTAATCTTATTACTGTAATTTTATTTAGACTGTTTCATAGAATGCTGTAAAAAACTGGTAATTTTATCTATTATTTTAGTCATGTTTTAGTGAGAAGCATTGTATTGAAATATCTAGTTCATTACAATATATAATACCCTTTTATTTTCAGGAATATTTCTTTTGTACTCTTAATATGTATATGACTAAGAGTTATAGTATGTTCGTTTGTTTGTCTGTTGCTTTGTTTCATTCTGAAGTTTGAGGAATCCCCTGGAGATTTACTTGAGTAAATTCATTTTAAAATGAAATATTTTGGAACATTTTAAGTGTTAACACAAACAACTTTGTGTAAACATATTTTTTAACAGTAACTCTTTTATTTCTTTTCCTGACCTGTGAGGAATCCCAAGAACTGTGTGACATGTAATAAAACTTGATTTTTAATTTAATTATCTCAAAAAGTAAAAGGTATTATTCTAAACAGTCATATATTAGACAGTGCTAAACTTAAGATTCCTGGTTTTAATTAATTCCTGGTACTGTGTCTACCATTAGCTTCAGCTGGGAACCATAGGAGCATAAATCCACTCTTCACTGGGATGGAGAAGACATGCCATTTCTCTCTGTTTTCGTGAGCAGTGTAATATGTATGGGTGATACCCAGAATTGCTGTAGTCATCTTGCCCCCCTTGTGAATAGTAATTTATGGCCAAAGAACTGAATCACTTAGAAATTGAGCTGGAACTCTGATTAAGTAATTCTTCAAAACCTATTTCTGCACTTGTAGTTTCATATGAACTGGCACAGACCTTTCATTGTTTAAAAAAGACTTAATTGAGCTTTCTGTTACTTGCACGTGAAAACAACATAATTGAAACAGATTCAAATAGTCTAAAATTAAAAATAAAAAACTATCAATATGCATTTTCCCTGCATCATAAGAGTAAATGTGAGGTAATAGGGAGATAGGAGACATGAGCTCTATTTAGTTTAGTGTGTGCCATGTCATGGACACTGAATAAGCACTGGAAATCGAGGGTTGCATAAGAATCTGTCTCACTTTGGAGAGCTAGAATGACTCTGGAGGAAACTGACACAAAAATAGGTAATTTTACTAAGAGATTGTGTGTGTATATGTAACTATTATGCTTAAGGAGTTCACAGAAGAGAGATAATCAACACAACTCTGAGCTTGTCTGAAAGAAGCAGTCATCAGTAAAGTGAAAAAGCAAGATGACAACATATGAGCAAACACATAGTGTCATGAAACAGCCAGTTGTCACTGGGGAACTATTTGGCTAAAGCATAGTCTGTGAGGCAAGGTTACTGGGAGATGAAGTTGCAGAGAAAGGCCATGAAAGGGTGGTGTGCATCATTCTAAGAAGTTCCAGCTTTAACACTTAATTTGGGAAGTGACACTATTTTAAGAAATAATGTTAAAATTACTGATATTTAATAAACTCAACAAAGAACGTAGAGTACATTTAGTAACTGATAGCAGAGTAAATCAATCATTCATATCTACGAATAGGATATTATTTAAAATAAAGGTCCTGAATTTGTGGGTTTATATATTCAAAATAAATTATTTAATGATCAACTCTTAAAAGGATATCTTGCCCCCTAATTTAAAGCTAGATGAAGCAAGTCAGCAAAGTTTCATGTATTTGACTTGTTGTTCAAACTTAGAGGGAAGTGTGTTGTTTAATAGAATAAAGAAACATGCATTAGATGTTACAGATGGGTAGCAAAATAACAAATCGAGACCCTGAGGCAGAGGTTGCAGTGAGCTGAGATCGAGATTCCACCACTGCACTCAATCCTGGGTGACAGAGTGAGATCCTGCCTCAAACAAACACACACACAAACAAAAAACACAAATTATAGTATACAGAAAGCAGATCTTCATAGAAACAGAGGAGAATGGGCATGCAGGAGAGATGAGACCAGACTCAGAAGGTGGAGTGAGACATGCTGAGATTGAAAGGGCATGAGTTAAAAGGGTTTAAATATAGCTTCCTAATCATCAGCTTAGAAGAGTAAATGAGATATGTATCTAGTGCATAGGAAAAGTCATTATCTGTTAGCTATTGCGTTTATTGTTTTGATTATTTCACCTTGTGGCCTGCCCAGGAGTCATACTCTGCAGAACACGTAAGAGCTCTTCCATGAACAAGACTGCTTAGTTACTATTTCCTGAGTTGATTTCAATATTTTTTACTGTGCCACAATCTTCCTGGCTGGCTGACTCCTTGGCCACTAATTAGGAATTTAAGAGTTATCTGGCTCTAAATCTATACTCACACCTGGATTCTATTAGTATTTTTCTTCTTATTCTAGATAAACCCACTTGCACAGTCTTGCTCTATAGGTTCCATAATAGCCAGCAGTGGAAGGATATAACTTATATTAAGTCTTCTTCTCAAACATGTATTAAATTTTTGAAATCACAAATTCTATTTTGTTTGGTTGGAAACTGCCTCTGAAATATGTCAACGTTAAGTCATTGAATCTCATGCCTTTCATTTTGTAGGTTTGTAACTTTACCAACTTCAATAAATTTTATATTCATTTATAGACATGATCACATAACCACAGAGAGCTTTGAAAAAACCAGCCCTATTAAAATCTAGCAGGTATGTTTTCACACACTCTTAAACTTGGGTGAGGGTACTGGAAATAATTAGTTTTCCTCCCCATGATGACACAGTTCTCAGTTACTACATGTAGTCTGAGTAACACATACCAGCTACGGGAATGGTTTAGATTTTAGTGCACTTGTCTCAGAGGTGTACTCAAGGCCAAAAATATTAGTGACTAGTTTATGCCACACCCCAAAACAACCAGTGGTTAATTCTCTCATGCTTTGGGGAATAGATTTATTATATTTTATGATAACAATGACTGGCATCCACTAACCATATTCTATATGCCTCGCATGAGGTCAGAGTAACTGATTATTTTAAAGCATGGGGCCAATTATGTAACTCTGTTATTGCCCAGAAAATAAATACCTGAAAGATAAATGTAATATGAGCTTATGCAGAGCTCAGAAAATGAGTTCCATTCTGTCTTCTTAAAAGACTGAGAAGTCTACAGTATTATGGCCCTAAGAAAAAAAATTGTCTGGTTTCTATTTATTTGTTTTAATTGATAGGTAAATCCTTTTTAATCAGTTAGTCAAGGGTAAGATGTGAATTGAAAGATGCCTCTACTGTGCCAGCAAGGAAAACAAGAGGCTTTCCAATAATCACTGCAGTTGTCCATTGATAGTTGACTCCATCAGTGAAGTAAACAAAATAAATGACAATAAGTAAATACAATAATAGTTACATACAGACTCCACACACAGCCATGCCAAATCCTCAGAAAATAATTCTCATGAAATCAGAAGATTCTTTTAGTGTTCTCTAGATAAACATATCAGGAAAAGGTTAGCTGCTGATTTTCTCTGATAGTATATGATGTATAGTAGCTTACATTTGCAGAACTTATGCTTAGCATCAAAATCCCTGGTTTGTATTACAATTCTAGAATCACTCCTTTTATCTGAGAGATCAAATGTTCTGTAACTGAGTAAATATTTTTGTACAAGAAATAGAGTGAGGATTAATTTAAGAAACACTGTGTTAGAGTCTGTTATTCATGCAACTTCAATTTTGCTCTTCGTTGAAGATTATATAAATAATACTGGTTCTGACTGTTGAGAATTTGAATAAAATAGGAAATGGCAAATCACTTTTAATTTGACAAATTATAAGAAATTGCTTATTTCTATAAAAGTTCTTACTGTGTGGGCTATGGATCATAAAATTCTCCTCATCTATTTTTTCTTCAACTTCTATTTTAGGTTCAGAGAGTCGATTTGCAGGTTCATAACACAGGTATTTTATGTGATTCTGAGGTTTGGGGTATGGATTCTGTCACCCAGGTAGTGAGCATTGATTGTACCCAATAAGTAGTTTTTCAAACCATGCCGCCTGTCTCTCTCTCCCCAGTAGTAATCCCCAGTGTCTATTGTTCCCAACTTCATCTTTGTGTATCTATTTATATTATCTTCATGTTTGAATGGTAGATTAATTGGATGTCAGAGTCTAGATTGTAGTTCTTTTGTTGATATCTGTTCTTTTGTTGGTAATCGTTTCTCTCATCATCTTTAATGTTTTCATTCACAAAGCATTTAGCTATGGGTATTTACTTCTTTGTCATTTATATCTTGCTTTGTACTTTCAATTATCACTTTCAATCTGAGGTCACATGTCTTTAATTCTGTAAAAAATCCCACGCATTCTCCAAAAATTGATCTGCTCTTTGCTTTTTTCTCCTGGAACTCCTCATAGACCTATACTGACACTTCCAAACCTATGCTCCATTTCTTAGACTGTTTTATGATGTATTTTACCTTTGCATCTCTCTATGCTGTGCCCTTGGAGAATTCCTCAATGCTATCTCTGAATTGATTAATTAGTGTTGTTGTTACTTTCAATGATTCTAGTTTTCATTTCCAGGGCTCCTACTTTCTTCTACAGGTGTTAATTCTACTTGTTTTGAAATTTTTGTTCTCTGCATATGGCTGTTATTTATCTCTTTAAGAGTCATAAATATATTTATTATATAATCGATTTTTTTCAGATTATTTTATCATTTTTATTTTATTTGGAGTGAACTTATCTAGCAACTATTGATTTCATTTTCCATCCATTCTAACATTACTTTTCTTTATGTATTTTGGAATATTGATTCATGTAGTAATACTTCCTTGGAAGAATTTTTCACATTTTTTGTCATTATTTTCTTGCATATCCTCAGGCCCAACATGTCAGAACCAGGTATTTTTTAAACAAATAGCCACATTATATTTAAAATTATCTTATCTTAATGATTGATAGAAAAGAAGTCCTCTTAAATAGCAAACCTACTTTACTTAGGAAAATACCTTGTTATGTCTTCTGTGAGTTGGATTTTATGGTAGACTGGACTATTCTTTTCTATTCATCGTTCCTCCCTTCTAAGGAATTATACATATAAGTATACTTTGCCATGTGACTACAGTACCTCCCATTACAGGTAAAAAATATTTATCTACATTGTTGGTTTTGGTTTGGCTTGGTCTTATAAGTTGCTTTAGCCAAACAAATATTAGCAAATATGACACAAAGCAAGGCTTTACGTTTGCTTACTTTTTAAATTATATTATATTTTAAGTTGTGGGATACATGTGCAGAACGTGCAGGTTTGTTACATAGGTATACACGTGCCATGGTGGCTTGCTGCATCCATCAACTTGTCATTGACATTAGGTATTTCTCCTAATGCTATCCCTTCCCTAGCCCTCCACCCACTGACAGACCCCAGTGTGTTTTGTTCCCCTCCCTGTGTACATGTGTTCTCATTGTTCAGCTCCCACTTATGAGTGAGAACATGCGGTATTTGGTTTTTCTGTTCCTGTGTTACCTTGCTGAGAATGATGGCTTCCAGCTTCATCTATGTCCCTGCAAAGGACATGAACTCATCTTCTTTTATGGCTGCATAGTGTTCTATGGTGTATATGTGCCATATTTTATTTATCCAGTCGATCATTGATGGGCATTTGGGTTAGTTCCAAGTCTTTGCTCTTGTGAACAGTGCTGCAATAAACATACTTGTGCATGTATCTTTATAGTGGAATGATTTATAATCCTTTGGGCATATACCCAGTAATGGGATTGCTGGGTCAAATGGTATTTATTAACCTCTTGGGTCTCCACCAAGAAAAGAACCTGCCCTTTATAGCTGCTGATAAGAATCGCAATCTGTAGCATAGGTAAGCCCAGAAAAACCCAGATAAGATGAACTGGACTATAACCCAGAGACCTACAAATGAGAAATATATATCTTGTTATTATAATTTATTGCAATTTTGAGGCTAGTAGATAGCATTATTGTATGAATTGCTGACTATTCTAGAAGACAGAGGTCTGAGCGTATGAATGGCCAAGAGTCAGTAAAGAAATGGCTTAAGTCTCTAAGAAATAAATACAAATTTGAAGGGAGGAGGAAAGTTGGGAAAGGAGAAGAGGAAGATGGAGAGATACACAAACAAACAGATGTGGGCATCATAGCAGAAGGATGGATCTTAAAGACAAAGTAAATTAGTAAAAATCTGGTTTCTGGTTGACCAAAGACTTTTAAAATAGATTTATCTAATCTTCAACTAAATTCTAATTCTTTATAATCTGTCTCTCTGATTTCTTAAACATTTTGTGAACTCTATTGCACATATATAAGTGCCTTATGGGTCTGTGCGTGGGAGTCTTTATTTGTGTGTGTGTCCATGTGCATTTTTAAAATAGGTCAAGGTAACTGAGTCTTATATTTCAAAAGAAGACATGAGAAAATTCTTTCATGAAAGAGGAGATAAAAATGAAATCAAGAATGCAGAGGAAGCAGTAACTGAGAACTAGCAATGGTCATTCAAATGTAAGCCCAAGGCACTTTGGAGAAATCATGAGCAACACATTTGACTTCACACAAAATGGGTTATAGGGCTTATGCTCACATCACAAAAATTTCAAAGGACAGAATAACATTCAACACATTTTCAACAAACTACAACCATTACTGTAGTTTCTCAGTTCTAACATGCTATAAATTATAAGATATATGCTAATGTAGTTACAGATTTTTTGGGAAATTATTTATATATTGCATTTTTAATTGACTTACAAGCAAAAGGAAGTTTTGCTAACAGAATTTTAGGTTACTATCTTAATTTGGGTTATTTGAGAAGCAGATCTGCTGTAGGGATTAAACACATTTTCTTTGTGAAGAAAAATGTTATCGGGGACATAAAAGGAGAGGAGAGTTTTCAGAACACAAAGTAGGTTCAGTCCTAGTGGAGGAGAGAAGAAAAGAAAGTTTAGGTGGAAGGGAAAGTATTCCCTATTTAATAAATGGCGTTGGGAAAACTGGCTAGCCATTTGCAGAAAACTGAAACTGGACCTACAGAAAACTGAAACTATACCTTATATACAAAAATTAACTCAAGATGGATTAAAGACTTAAACATAAGACCCAAAACCATAAAAACCCTGGAAGAAAACCTAGGCAGTATCATTCAGGACATAGGCATGGGCAAAGATTTCATGGTTACCAAAACACCAAAAGTAGTGGCAACAAAAGCCAAAATTAACAAATGGGATTTAATTAAACTAAAGAGCCTCTGCCCAGCAAAAGAAACTATCATCAGAGTGAACATGCAACCTACAGAATGGGAGAAGGTTTTTGCAATGTATCCATTTGACAAAGGACTAATATCCAGAATCTAAAAGGAACATAAAATTTACAAGAAAAAAACAAACCCATCAAAAAGTGGGCAAAAGATATGAAAAGACACTTCTCAAAAGAAGACATTTATGCAGCCAACAAACATGAAAAAATGCTCATCATCACTGGTCATTAGAGAAATGCAAATCAAAACCATAATGAGATACCATCTCACACCAGTTAGAATGGCGAACATAAAAATGTCAGGAAACTGCAGATGCTGGAGAGGATGTGGAGAAATAGGAACACTTTTACAATGTTGGCGGGAGTGTAAATTAGTTCAACCATCGTGGAAGACAGTGTAGCAATTCCTCAAGGATCTACAACCAGAAATACCATTTGACCCAGCAATCTCGTTACTGAGTATATACCCAGAAGATTATAAATAATTCTACTATAAAGACACATACACACGTATGTTTATTGCATCACTGTTTACAATAGCAGACTTGGAACCAACCCAAATGCCCATCAATGATAGACTGGATAAAGAAAATGAAAATGTGGCACAGAGATACACCATAGAATACTATGCAGCCAAAAAAAAAAAAAAAAAAAAAAAAGATGAGTTCATATCCTTTGCAGGGACATGGATGAAGCTGGAAACCATCATTCTCATTCTCAGCAAACTAACACAGGGACAGAAAACCAAACACCGCATGTTCTCACTCATAAGTGGGAGTTGAACAATGAGAAAACATGGACACAGGGAGGGGAACATCATACACTGGGGCCTGTTGAGGGGTGGGGGGCTAGGGAAAGGATAGCATTAGGAGAAATACCTAATGTAGATGAGTTGATGGATGCAGCAAATCACCATGGCACATGTATACCTATGTAACAAAACTGCACGGTGTGCACATGCATCCCAGAACTTAAAGTGTACTACCAATAATAATAATTAAGAAAGTTTCAGCAAAACCAGTGAGGGGTCTTCAAGCCAAAGTGACCTGGGAGAAAAGCGCCTGGCTTTGGGTCTCTGCCTTACAACATCATTGGTTGAGAGGGTACCTGGGACCCGTGGCCTCTGTGCACATGCAATGATGCATCTCAAACTGTAGCATGTGAGACCACTGGTCATTGGTCAGTTATGCTTCCTGCAGTGGAGATCTGAGATAGGAGAGGAGTGTCTTCATGGTTGCCACAGTTATATCTCTTACTTTTGCAGACTCAAATAGAAGTCTGTATCTGAGCCTTCTGAACTTTCAAAAGATAAAGCGTGTTCTGAATTACTTTTGAATATCACGGTGATATATTTTGTATTTTTTGTTTTTGTAATCTTGATCTTTTTTTCATATTTAGAATTCTTCATAATCTTGAGTTTTATTGAAGAATATCAATGTTTTATCAGAATTTCGAATTTGGTTGAATTAACAAACTTTTCTCCCATTTTATTAAATTGTATATTTCCAGAAGTATAATTGCTTCTCTTAAAGGTCAACTGGTAACTTTTGACAAAAACAGGACTCGATCTGTTCTTGACTTTGGAATGATTGAGTTATCCATTGTAGACTACATAGCCAAGAACATGTTATGAACTATTTCAAAAAATTTAGTTGTATTTTCATTTTCTGTCATATGAAAATATAGAATACAGACATTTTTTTACTTCACTGCTATAATATTTTCAGGCATTTGAATTACAAATTTGGTATCCCAATTGAAATCAGATTTAATCTCATATGGTGGTATCAGTGTAAATAAGTGTGGTGACTGCCAAATGAATATGTATTTTTTCTGTCACTATGTTTGCCTAGTTTACATAAAAACAAGTATATCACAAGGGACCTTACCTGTGGCAGGCAAAATGCCTCCAAATTTCAGAAATACTACATTTTGAAATAAGAATTTTTTCTTATTGCCAGAAACTTGTTACTTCCTACAAGTTCTACTTAGTGATTTTATCTCTAACATGAAATCTCAGAATTTGAGATATTTAAGAGAGTATTCCTTGCAACAAAATTCCAACATTTTTGAATTAAAACTTTTCTGTTTAAAACTAATTCTTACATAGCACCCAGTATATAAAACAGATAGAGGCAAGATCTCTCTGATCAAATTTTGAAAGTGTTTCCTGGAGCTCACACACTCAGCCTCTTCGTATCTTTCTCTGCCTGGAGTCCCTGAGCCTCTCCCCAAATGTTGTTTCCGCATAACACAGTTCAAAGACAGATTGAGAAATTAATATTATGTGAATGAAAATGGTGTGATGGATACATTTGCTTTTGTTCTGATTGTGAAAGAATGCATTCAATACTACAATTAATGCTATTATATAGCTATGCTATAGCTATCACATTAGCTATAAGTTTTCCTTGAGTTTTGGTTTAATTGTAGAACTGCATTTCCGTCTGTGATGTGCTGGGAGTTTTAAATCTTGAATGGCTTTTGGATTTTGTCAAAACTTTTCTGCATGTTTTTAGATGATCATATACTTTTTCTCCATTTTCTGTTAACATCATGTATTTTATATGTTAATTTTCAAATGTTTACCTTTGAATACCTGGGGTAAATCGTTATGATCATTAACTATCATATTTTTAAAACATTTATTGATTTAACCTGTTATTATTGGATTCAGAATTTGTGTATCTATGTTTCTGAAAAGTATCATTTTACCCTTTCCTTCTCTCATAACACTTTTATCGGTTTGTCTATGAGAATTAATCTCATGAGTTGGGAAGTACTCTTATTTTCATATATTACATTGGATATTTGCCTGTACTTTTCTCTCTTTTCTTGATCAGTCTAGGGAAGAGATAATTAATTTTATTAAACTTTTCACAACTTGACTTTTGGCTTTATTATTTTCTTTATGTGCCGTTTTTTCTAGTTCTCTTATCTTTATTATTTCCTTTTTATGCATAATTTAAATGTATTTTTTCTTCTATTTCTATTTTATTAATGTGGAGATTTTGATTCTTAATTTTAGACCTTTCCTCTCTATGTATAATTTTAATATTAATATTTTTGTATCATTGAATAATTCAACTATTCTACCTAAGCATATTAATGCAGAAGCAGAAAATCAAATACCACACCTTCTTACATAAAAGTGGGAACCGAACATTGTACACACACAGACAAAAAGATGAGAAGAATAAACACTGGGGATTCCAAAAGGTGGGAGGGAGGAAGAATTGATAAAGTACTTACCAGGTACTATGTTCACAACTTGGGTGACAGGTGTATTAGAAGCCTAAACTGCAGCCTTAGGTAAAATACCCACGTAGCAAACCTGTAAAAAGGAAAAGTCTGCAGGATACATTTACAAAATCTAAAAAAAAAAAAAAAAAAACAGAAATGAATATAAAAGGAGGCTTTGGATATCCAGTTATTACTACTAAGTATCTCTTTGAAATGTAATAAAAATAAAATCCATACCTGTGATAAATATTAAAGATTACTTTTATTTTATCAAGATAATTTTAAAAGGATACATTACATTATTTTGTTGTTCAATTTGTGTTTCCTTTCCATCCCCTTCCTTGACCTAATCCACTTTATCTACTCCAGTCTTAACGGTCCACTGTTTCTAAATCAAAGAACGCACTGTTGGCTAAGAAGAAAAATGTTTTTATCATAATGTAATTTAGAATTATGTAGATGCTTTCATTAAACCCTCATATTTCAAAGGGCAAGAGTGAAAATGAGTTTACCATGTTAGACAACTGAACTCATATCGAATTAATAAGTAACAATCAAAATTGTTTTCTCTTGTGGTATCAGCTTTATATTGCTTTGTTAAAGCTAGAGAAGGAATTTTTGGACAGACGGAACATTACTTCCTTCCCACGGCACATTATTTAGTTAATTCCTGAGCAGGCTCACCATTGTCAGGCTTAGATAGTATGGTTTTAAATCAGATTTTGAGCAGTCAATATTTAGAGGATGATATTCAGCATTTCTAACCCAGTAGGGTTTTTGATCCTTTATGCTCTTCCTTGAATAATGGGCTGCGTGTTGTTAAACACAGTAGCATTCTATTTTGTGTCACTGGCAAAAAGCCCTATCTGACTTCGAACTTACAAAAATAGACAGAGTTCCTTTTATTATATACTGTAAGAGAATTTGGAAGATATTTTATAAAATTAACAACCATATTATAAAAAACAATAACTGCATTGACTTTATTCTTAGAAACAAGAGAATATTTTGTAATCGGGAATATTAAGAATGTAAGTTCAAAAGGTCACTATTTTATTCTGTACTACCCAGCTGTTTAGGGTTATTTTCATGAATTTATGTCAATCCTGAAAAGGAAGTATTTGTCAAGAATGTAATAAGTTTTGTGGGAGGCCACTTAAAAGAGTCTTACTGCTATAAGACTGTCTAGTCTTTTTTTCTAGGAATTAGAGGAGAACAAAAATTAAGGTATGAAAGAAACACTATATTTTCAATTGGTGATAGATATCTATGCCAACATTTCATGTCCATGAAATTATAACTAATGTTTATTGGGTACCTACTATATGCCAGACACTGTACTAAAACATTTTAATGAATTATCACTTTTTATTTCATCCATATAACAATTTGTTGCATACTCTTGTTATGACGGCAGTAAGATTTGAATGAGTTAGGTAATGTGCCCACTTTGTCCAAATGCATGATGAATAAGGATTAATTGTACCTAGATAAGTCGGACTGCAGAAACCAGACGGATAACCATGTTACCTCTTTATTCTGACTCTCTACCTTCAGTTTCATGTGCAAAAAAGAGGAATTTGCATATAAATCAAGTCAACTCTACCAGGTAGAAAACACAAAATCCCAAACCATTCAGATTATCAACTTTGATTATCTGCTTCCTTATGCTGTGCCTTTTTAACATTCCAAAATATAAGCATTTGTTCTCTAACACAATATAAATAAACTAGGAGGTATTTAAACATTTTGAGGAATCATTTCTTCTTAATTTTATCTCTAGCATCTACAACAGTACTTGGCAAAGTCTAATTTTGAGCCAAATTGCTAAAATATAAATTTCTGAAATATACTTAGACATTCCTATAGTTACAAAAGAGGCATAATATATAGAGAAATCACAGCTAATTAATGAAAAATATTTAAAAATTGGAAAAACTAAATTAAGCTAAATCACAGACTTCCAAAGACATACAATTTATTATACATATATACCATGCTTCCAAATGCAGGTGTGGTGCACATATATCCTATGATTTTATTTCAGATTGAAATGTATGCAAATGATAGTCTCTTTCACTGGAAGGCAAGCTAATAAGTATTTGCGGAATAATAAAAGTAGGCTAAATGTCTCTCTTAATAATGTATATAAAACAACTTATATTAAATTATAATTTTCAAAGACACCTCAACCCTTAAGCATCCATCTGACAAGGGTATATGCTAATTTCCAGAATGAGTCAGATTATCCATCAGAGAGCATTATATATGGGATAAAGTAAATATAGTTCAAAATAAGATGTGATAAAGAACAGTCACATTTAATAGCAAAGTTTGAGACTGTGATGAAACTAATAATCAGCAACATTTATCTTGATCAATATGTGTTGAGTGCTAATATAAGTGCTTTAGAGGGATTACCCTATTTGAGCCCTATGATGGATTTTAAATTTAAGTCTAACTTAAATTAGACTGAGGATTTCAGACTTCAGCCAACCTAGGTGCAAAGATTAAGGGTGGTGATATGATACATCTGTGATGATACATTTTCTATGAAATAAAAATTTTGAAATATATCAAACTATATCTTTTACTTATCGTGTAGTAAATAACATTTATATTTCCTAAGTAGTTTCTTATACTTAATATTAAATAACCCAACAAGTTAAAGTGACACATTTCAGCAATTCATCAAAAACCATATTATGTAAATAGAAATATTTTGTAATCTGAAGTTTTGGGGAAAAAAACAACGGAAAATTTCTAAGATGGCTTAGAAGCAATTTATTCTCTGAAGAAGATATTCTATATGTTGTCGGGGAGATAAATAGCATTCATATAGTGAGTAAAATTTATTACACTTTCATTTATGGAATATATCTTATTTTGCTTATTCTTTGATCCCAATCTATTCATCTCTCTTTCAGAGATCTTAACCAAATATATATTTGTAAATTTTAGCATCATCTCTGGTAGACATCAATTTTAACATTAGCTAATATTTATAGTATTCTTGCAACAGAGAAATCAAATGGAATGAATTTATTTCATATACTCAGCTGGGTCTCTTCCTTCTGACTCATGCAGAGAAACAGCCCGACCACCCACCCTGACAAATGCCTGAAGCCCACATGCAGCCTGCAAACATCACTGCCCACCACAGACCACAGAAGCAAGAAGCCTGTTTCCTGTTACTTGCCACCACTCAGCAACGCCCACCCCATGTGTATACAGGTCCAGAATGCGCAAAATTGTTATTTCGCTGCTACAACATTGGAGCTGTCCATCATCTCGGACACACGCTTTTGTAAACCAATAACAAAGGATCAACTTTCTTCTAGGTCTGAATTGAATACTGTGAGGCTAAAGCGTCTTAACTCATTTAGGGGGTGGAAAATATTAACCCAAATAAGCCTTACCTAACTACAATGCCCTGCTGCTGCTCATCTCCCTTTATTCATTCGTACTCATACCCAAAAGAGGTTGTGATTTTTTTCCCTTTCATTCAATAACAATTTTCCTTGATTCTTAGATAAGACCATTCCATAATGTATTCCTTAATTGTTCTGAATTTCTTTCAGAGAAAAACTGGAAAAGACATTAAATCATGTTGACATATTTGACTAACTTTCATCTAGGAAAAAATATAAAGTTAAATCTCTACACTAAAATCTAAACAAAATAAAATAAATTTCAGTAAGACCCAAACATTTACTTTTAAAAACCTATATCATGTTATATGTATAACTGAGGAATGTAATCAAGATTTTGATGTGTAGAACTAAAGACAATATCAAGTAACCCTCAAAATGTAAATTCAAGAAACAAGATAGTTATGTTAGCATGCATTAAAATAAAAATATCTGTGTGACAATATATGCTGTAGAACAAATTAAACAACAAGTGAAAAGGTTGGGTAAATATTTGCAATACATATTGATATAGTTTGGATTTCTGTCCCTGCCCAAATCTTATGTCAAATTGGAGGAGGGGCCTGGTGGGAGGTGATTGGATCATAAAGGCGGATTTCCCCCTTCCTGTTCTCATGATAGTGAATGATTTCTCACAATATCTGATGGATTAAAAGTGTGTGGCATCTCCCTGCTTGCTCTTTCTCTCCAGCCACCATGTGAAGAAGGTCCTTGCTTCCCCTTCTGCCATGATTGTAAGTTTCCTGAGACCTCCCAGACATGCTTCTTATTAAGCCTGTGGAACTGTGAGGCAATTAAACCTCTTTGATTCATAAATTACCCAGTCTCAGGTAGATCTTTATAGTAGTGTGAAAACAGACTAATGCACATGTACTAAAGAGTTTACATATAAAATACATTTTAAAAGATCTAAAATTTCACTCCTAAACATAAAAAACTCAATGTAAAGAAACCAATATATAAATAGATAGTTAACAGCAGATAAATAGGACTGGCCAGTAATCATTTAGAAGACATACAACCTCACTAATAATTAGGAAAATGCACATTAAAACAGAAACTTTTTTTATTCCATATATTAATGAAATTTGAAGAAAAGATGGATGATATCAATTGTTAGTAAAGGTGTCAGAAAACAATTTGAAAGCAATGTTCAAATTATTGAACTAAAACATAAATTGGCCAGATTTTAGTATGGAAATTTGATTTTCAGTAAGAAAATTTGACTTCAAAAGTTTGTTAAGAACATTAATTATCCAGGGTATGCATTGCTTGATTGGAGGTTCTAGATCATAAATTTATTTTCCATTATTATCTCTACCTGGTGTTGTTTTATACACATACATGTACACGCACAGTTGGGTTTTAATAAATAATTTCTGAATTGAATTCTTTTATCAAAAAAAATTTTCTATCCTCCATTTAGGTGACATAAAAATGTTATTCTGGATAATATGTTATGTTGACAGTTACACCTGTGATTTTCTTGTTACTGAAGCAAAAAAGAAACATTTGGAATGCATATGCTTATTGTCTGAGGAATTAACTCCGAAGAACAGAGATCTAGCTTAAGTCATTCCTAAAATAACTCCTAATACAGCAGTTGTTATCAAATATTTTTTCTTATCCAATTTCCTTTAATTTCTATGTTTAAATTCCAATATGTACTTTTATTACTCCTACATGCATGTTAGCAAGCATTTATTATATATCTACTATGTTTCATGCATTTTGCTATGAATGATAGAGGAAGAAAAACGGATACAACATAGCTTAGACCTCAAAAAACTAGCTGGGGAGGCAGCATGTGTAAAACAAACATGGATAGAAGGATAAAAGCAGGTAAACACTAAAAGAGGTTAAAAAATAAAAGTTTAGTGAAAGCACAGGAAGGAGAAAGACTAATTCCAACTCTGATGGATTGAAACAAATCTCAATGGGGAGCTGACATTTCTTGTGCACATTACATAAGACTAATACTTAAATACCGTCTGGAAATTATAGGAAAAAATAGAATCACATGTTTTCATTTTTTATAACAAATTTCTCCCTTAAAAAGTTTCAAATAAGTACAAATTTTATAAATTCCTAGAGGAGCTTATGATTTAATGGAATTCTTGAATGAATCCTTGATAAGATGAATAATTGTTCTCTGGTATCTCTTCTCTGAAAATCCAGATTCCTAAATGTGAGATCGTAAAATTAAGATAGGCAGATATAATGACCAGTTTGATGTTGAATGTTACTACTGAAGGTATTGATTGAGAATTTTTAAAAATTACTTTTAAGATTAAAGAAAACTTGCTAAAAAATTACTATGGCATTTAGTGCTTTGTATATGCATTATATTCATCAGAGTAACTAGAAAAAATGAAACAGTCTACATAAAGTATAAATTATTATTATTATTTAGAGATGGAGTCTTACTGTGTCACCCAGGCTGGAGGGCAGTGGCATGGTTTCGGCTCACTACAACCTTCGCCTCCCTGGTTCAAACGATTCTCCTGCCTCAGCCTTCCAAGCAGCTGGGATTACGGGTGCGCGCCACCACGCCCGGCTAATTTATTTTTTTGTAGAGATGGGGTTTCACCATGTTGGTCAGGCTGGTCTCGAATTCCTGACCTAGTGATCCGCCCACCTCAGCCTCCCAAAGTGCTGGGATTACAGGCATGTGCCACCATTTCCAGCCAAATTACTATTATTTTAAATATATCTTTTGGTTATTTGGATTTGTTGGCAATGTTCCCTATTCCATGGCTAAATCTTTATGCATAAGTCACTGACACATGTGAAAGGCAAATATTTAACTCCACAAGTCCTCTTTGCCTTTGCCTCTGACACTTCAACTAATCCCTCCCTGTGGTTTTCTGTTTTGCCCTTTCTACCACTCTCCTGCTACATCTCCAAACACATACATAGCATTCCCCACCCATGACACCGTGGTCATTTGAAGAAACTGTGAGTTTTTTTTTTTTTTTTTTTGTTTGTTTGTTTTTTGAGACGGAGTCTTGCTCTGTCACCCAGGCTGAAGTGCAGTGGCTGGATCTCAGCTCACTGCAACCTCCGCCTCCCGGTTCTCGCCATTCTCCCGCCTCAGCCTCCGGAGTAGCTGGGACCACAGGCGCCCGCCACCTCGCCCGGCTTTTGTATTTTTAGTAGAGACGGGGTTTCACCATGTTAGCCAGGATGGTCTCGATCTCCTGACCTCGTGATCCGCCCGCCTCGGCCTCCCAAAGTGCTGGGATTACAGGCTTGAGCCACCGCGCCCGGCCGAAACTCTGAGTTTTATTTCGTTTTTCATTTTAAGCCGGCGAAGCCAGGGGCGGTGGCTCAGGCCTGTAATCCCAATACGGGGAGGAGGAGGCGGGCGGATCACGAGGTCAGGAGATTAAGACCATCCTGGCTAACACGGTGAAACCCTGTCTCTACTAAAAACACACACACACACACAATTAACTGGGCATGGTGGCACGCGCCTGTAGTCCCAGCTACTAGGGAGGCTGAGGCAGGAGAATTGCTTGAATCTGGGAGGCAGAGGTTGCAGTGAGCCGGATCGCGGCACAGCACTCCAGCCTAGGCTACAGAGCGAGACTCCCACAGGAAAAATGTGGGCCATAAGTGTATGAGTTTGCTTGAGAGGAGACAAACATGGTCAGCTAGATGAGGGATGAAAGGAGAAGTAGGGCTGTATTGGTGTGGAAAGTGGTTCAGAGGAAGGAAGAAGGCTGGAGACAATGGCCCTAGATAGTTTCTACTGTTATTCAACCACGAAATTGCAATTCAATGGCTACCTCCTCTATGAAGTCCTCCCTGATTGTTCCATCTTCTATTTCATTTTCCACACACCTTTATAAAAGCAAGTATCTTGTTTTATGTTACTAGGACAAAGAAAGTCTAATTTTCTTAGCAGGAGAACTCAGCCCCTGCCCTTAAAAGAGAGAACGTTTACTTATAAGTTGCTAGAGTTATGACCTGAGATGCTCCTAAGTTGAAGAAATATTCCTAAAGGAAGATTCCTTAAGCCTGGCCACTCTTTTACTATTGTTGAGTGGCAGATGCAAGTTGAGGGCCAGCACAAAATCACCTGAGCCCATGAAGGATATGAGAGAGGAGGAAGGGAGAAAGTAGGGTAAGTGGACAAACTAGAGAGACAATGGGCCTAGAAAATAAAACGGAATCCTCAGCTCTTAAAGAAGTGATTACAGATATAGAAAAATAAAATACATTCCATTCCAGAATGCTTCCAGAGTTGCAGTTGCTTTGGTGATAATGATGAAAGGGTTGGGACTTGATGACATGTTGAGTCCAGTCTCTAAGTAGTTATGTTCAATACCAGCTTTCCACATGGGCTCTATACTTGTAATTGCTTATTTACAGACTCTCTTCTTTCAAATGTAAATCAACTAAGTTAAGAACATGTGTGTGTGTGTGTGCGTGTTTTTTCCTTTAACATCTCCAGTAACTCATATACTACACATAATATTTATTCAAAAAATGGTGGTAGAATGAATATAAAAAGGAATGGTATAAATTGTGCCTAAGCACAGAGTGAGAGACTGAGTGAGTTGGTCTGGCCTACCAGAGCTGGTACTAATGCAGACTCCAGACTAGCCAGTGATTCTAGAGTATGTGCCCTGTTGCTCCCACCTGATTCAAAGGATAGCCTGTAACAGCTAAGTCTTCATTTCCCTCGTTCATTAATCCTGAGAGAGAGAAATAGAGAAAGAAAGAACAAGAAGGAAGGCAGGACGGAAGGAAAGAAAGAAAGAAGGGAGGGAGGAAGGGAGGGAGGCAGGGAGGGAGGACGGGAAGGATGAGGGAAGGAGGGAAAAAAGGAAAGAGACAGAGAGAGAGAATAAACAAACTAAATATAACAGGGCAAGTATGTCTTTATTGCCTGCCTGAGACTAAAAAAAGCCACTATTTTCTCTAGTCCTTTTCCAAACATTTGTCATCCAATTACCATCCAATGCCAAAATACAAATACTCAAGCATTTCCTATTATCTGTCACCATGGCTTATCAAGTTTGGAAAATACATGGCATAAATTATCATGCATGTTCAGAAAGTCCATATTCTCTATAATAAAGAAATGGAAAGTCTGTCCTCTGTGTGCTTTATTCAACTGATCAACAGTATCAATACTTCAAAGTTCAAAGCTAATATTCGGAAGACTTTTAGTATCCTTGTCATTAAGAAACTCAGAACAAATTACCTATTACAATAAGATTTTAAAAGTTAAGTTCAAGTTATAGACATAGTAAGCCTTGAAAAATTTTACTCTGGGGGAGGAGCAAGATGGCCGAATAGGAACAGCTCCAGTCTCCAACTCCCAGTACGAGCAACACAGAAGACCGGTGATTTCTGCATTTTCAACTGAGGTACTGGGGTCATCTCACTAGGGAGTGCCGGACAATCGGTGCTGGTCAGCTGCTGCAGCCTGACCAGCGAGAGCTGAAGCAGGGCGAGGCATCGCCTCACCTGGAAGCGCAAGGGGGAAGGGAATCCGTTTTCCTAGCCAGGGGAACTGAGACACACAACACCTGGAAAATT
>NW_016804135.1:1242302-1255730 GCF_001698545.2 Rhinopithecus bieti | reverse complement strand
TTGAGGTAAATTGACCTGTTTAGTATATTTTAAATACATATATGTGATTACAAAATGTATTTGTAGAGTATTTAAAAAAAAAAGAAAAATTTTACTCTAAAATCATACTCGCATATTAAAAATAAATATATACTCAATATGTATATTTCAAAGTGTAACTGTGGGTTTGGATACAACTGGGGGACAATAATGATACATATATATTTAAAATGAAACAATTATAATTAAAATAAATATCTTTTATAAGATTTATTCTGATTATTCCTTTAGATGTTAGTCTCCGAGGAGCTGAGATTTCCTTTTCATTTCTTAGAATGGATCAATCAGTTACTATTAGCCTATCTAAAAGGAAAATGGGAAAAGTATTGCTTAATGTTGTTAATGGAAGGAAAGAATAGGCAATGTTTTAGGGCTATATGATAGAAAATGAGAATACACTTTAGATATATTTTATTTAGACCAGCTGCATTTACCTGTGGTTTTTCATTCTATCCAGCAGGTTATCGAGCTTATATATTTAAAATACTAGAGAAATGCACTTAACTAAGAATGTAGATCAAAGAAAAATATTGTCTACATAGTGGGATGTAAGGCTGTTCCCATAAGTGAAAGGTCTCAAAATATCTTTCATCTAGACCATTGTTAACAGATTTATTAAATTTCAGTATTTTTGGCAAGTACATACATGCTTTGTTCCAGATTATTCAAGTTCAGCTATAGCAGCCCTGACAGTTATTCAAGATTATATTTCCTCTAGACATATTAACTGCCTCCTTTTACATCTATCTTGAAATTTAAGAAATTAATATTTTTATGAATTTTTTAGTTCTTATCAAATAATTTGAAAAGGTTCTACTAGGTAGGTAGGAAAATGATTCCTGCAAATATAGAATTCTTCAATGACAACTTTTTCTTTCTAGCCTCGTACCAGTCTACAGTGGTCATTTTTACCAGAGGGAAAGAGATACAATTTATTAAATAATATGCTTATAGCCATAAAATTCCTAGCAATTGTTCAGTTTTCTGATTTTATAGATGAAGAAAATGAACCAGAAAGCTTGAGTCTCTAGAGGAGTGTGTGTGTGTACAAATTTTTTAAACGTGGGTTATATACATTGTGTATATATCACATGTATAATATAGACATATAGAATATAATATATGGATATAGGCATGAATATTTATACCCATCCATATAAATACAAATTTATGGAGACTGAACCTTCTGAAATGTGTTTCTCCATGTATATGTGTGTGTGTTTGTGTGTGTGTAAACAGAAAGAAAGAACGGTAATTCATACCTTTGTCTTCTAGAACAGTCCTTTATTTTCACTACAGAATTGCTATATAATTTTAAAATAAACTGCTTTAATGCTGTTGATAGACTCCTCATTAATAGAGCTAATAATTTTCTACCCTTAGTAAAATAACTTTTCAATAGAGTAGTGATGCTTACTTTGGAGCCTAAGTAGCTTCTACAACTAAACGTTTTTCATTTAACTTCTTTCTGACTTCTTTGGTAGCTTGCACATAATTAAGAATTATGTCAATAATTCTAAGCAAATGTTACGTCTGTCTCTGTGTTTTGTGAATATTGTCATGTTTCTGCAGTGAGAAGAAAGGATGTTTCTTCTACTGATGTTCAGAGGCTGGTGCCAGTGTTAACTCTAATTTCATCATTCTGTCTGATGGCTACTGTCACTACCCCATATTATTAAGTCACCAACTGAGAAGAGTTCTCATTGCCAGCAAATGGCCACGATGTAGAATAATCCATACATAGTGGATTTATCCTGAGGTAATCTTAGAAATATTTTTGGCTGCTGAAGATACTGAATATTTACCCTGCAATAAACTATGTTAGCTACTCTGTTTCTGAACTGCTTGACATACCTCAGAGCAAAGGACTAACCACCTCAATATTCAGATATCAATTTTAGGGGCAGATTTTATATGATGACATGCAGGCTGCAAAATGTGAAGACATTTCTTCTTTTACCAAAGTTTGAAATTCATCTTGTATTTGGGATTTTTTAAAGTTATAATTTTATATTTTAAAAAAATCTGCATTAAACACTTTCATGTACATAGTTGACACATACTAGGAACTAAAATTGTGGTAAATAAATTTAAATGAACACACTTTGTGTTACTCTTTCTGTGAAATCCCTGGAGAATGTTATGCTTCCTTTAAGCATTAGTGCTGGTACCTTGAAAGGTTACAGTTGAAATCATATTTTGAAAGAAAACATCCAGGCATTCAGAATGAGCCAAAATGCTTTTGTCAGTCAGGTGGGACTCAGACTGAAATTCTTTGTCCACAACGTGACACTACCAAAACCAAAGCTCATGGTGTGGACAGTCAATTAAGATTTAAGTTGGCCCAAGAGAAAAGAAAAAACTCTAACTTGCAGGATAATCCATTTCATGTATTGCTTATGAAGAACTACAATGATTTGCCTAATATAAACAACATAAACATTGAAAATATTATCTAAATAGAAAGGTAGCAATACAAACATAATTTATATCTGATGAACATGATACAGTTTCTTAGCATAAGTAGCTATTATATAAAGCCTGACAAACAGGAGTGAGGCATTAAGTGATCATGTTCAAGCTTGTCCTGTAACTAAACAAATCATCCAAAGAAGTGCTATCTTTCTCCATCTCGCTGAAGGGGGTGTAAATATGATTGTATTTAGTACACTCTTGTGGATATGTAGTGGAAACATTTGCACATATCTAGCGTACTCTAGATTCCTTTATGACTTCGTGTTACTAGAAAACAACACAAAAAACTAGAGGTGCAGTTAAGAAACTGAATTAATCAAAACCTTTTTCTCGATTCTCTCTTATCTCTCTCTCTTTCTCTTTCTCCTTCCTTGCTTTAACTGATCTTTTTGTGGTCACAGATGTTACTAATGATGCATAAATTGCTGGACCCAATGTAAAAAGTATCACACAAAAGAAAATCTATTCTTTTAGTGTTATTGCCAGATATAAATTGATTCCATGCTATCTGGCCATCATTCTTCTTGATTCCGTTTCTATCAGCTCAGAAATGTATTCTCTTGCATTGATATTTGATGTGTCTCACTATTTAATATGACATAAATTATTTTATTGTGGGGAGGGAGTGAGACAGAAAGTAGGTTTACTTAACTTCTCAGAAAATTAAAGATAGGAAATGGTCCTTTAAATGCCTCACTTTGCTTTATATTTAAACTTGTCTATATTTTAACTTACTTCTAATAGTTCAGCAGGATCTGATTTTTAAAATATATCTTGATAATTAACAGATACTAAATGTTCAGATAGTATTTTTTAAAATTATAATTACAAGAAAATTGTCACAAAGTCTTCTCAGAACTATTATTTCACCTGATGAGCATTCCCCAAATAATTTTTAGATTACAAAGTGATTACAACTGACTTGATACTTAAGCAAAACTCTAGTAAGCATGTCTACTCCCTAAATGTTTTCATGCAGTAGATTCCTTTCTCATGAGTCATACATTTTGGGCGTCCTACTGAAAGATAAATTACAAAAACTTTTAAGTGGTTAATTTGTCATTTTATGTACATATTTTAAATAGGTTGAAAGCAAGAAAAAAAACTGTTAAAATATAAGATATTGGGTATGCATCCCTATATATTTATTCACTGTGAGTACACTGTGTAAGGCAAGATTATGATGCCTTTTCCAGGTGCTTGAAGGAAGACTTAAGTGATCTCACAGGCTTTGACTTCTTTATATTATTTTATCCCCAGATGATGTAGGTCATACTTTAAAAGATAATGGGAATTTGGAATGTGATGATTTCCAAACCATCCTTCCCACTCCCACTCTCAAAAGTATCTTTATTTCTCTTCATAGTATTCCAGAATATTTATTTTAAAGGAATTTCAAAACACATGGAAACATTTGCAGACATGTTACATAGCCAACACTAATAAGGATGCCTTAAAAAATCAGCATCTTTTTACACTGATATATTAAGATCTGTTTATTGTTCATGGTTGTTGAGAAGTTAATGCAAAAAAAATTGAATACAGATTACATATTTTTTTGTATCCAGGTGGAGTAATTTTACCTTATTTCTTCCTAATTTTCTCCCCCAGTGGAAGACTTCCGGAACTGTAGATAGACTTTGCCAGCAACCCAGAACATAAGCTTTCAATTTGCATGTATGTTAAGCACAAAGAAAGTAGGTGATATGGCAAATGTATTTGAAAATAATGAGCAATTTAGCAGAAGCAAAAGACGTAAAAAGGATTATTTTACGTGTCAAGAGCACCTAGTACATAGAGAAATCCAATGCTTTTTTTGGTTAAATGGAGGTAGATATCTAGCATATATTGAAAGAGATTACTGCAATGACTCCTTATTTTGATTCTATCTAAACTGTAACTTTAAATGTATGCTAATGAGCTAATGATTCTAATTTCAATGCTTTGAGAGACTAACTCAAAGTGGGAATAATTTACTAACCTTTACTTTTAATAGCTTTATTGAAGTATAATTGATATACAAAATTACACTTACTTAAATGTGTACAATTTGATGAGTTTGGACATGTGTATACGCCCATGAAATAATCACCAGGATCAATTTAATAGACATACTCATCACCACAAAAAGGTTTTGTATTCCATTGATTTCTGTTTGTTTGTAATGAGAACACTTAACATGAGATCTACCCTCAACAGTTTTTTAAGCGTAGCATACAGCATTGTTGCCTATAGGCATTATGTGGTACAGCAGAACTCTGGAACTAATTCATCTTGCACAACTGAAACTTTATATGAATCGAACAACCCTCGTTTTCCATTTTTCCTTTCCCCCACACCATAGTAACTATTGTTCTTTAGTTTGACTATTCTAGGTGCCTCATGTAAGTGGAATCATGCAGATGCAGTATTTGTCTTTATGGGCCTGGCCTTTTTCACTAAGCATAATGTCCTTTAAATTCATCCACATTGCTGCAAATGGAAGGATTTTTTTTTCTTTTTAGAGTTGAGTAATATTCCACTGTATGTATATACCATATTCTCTCTGCCCGTTCATCTGCTGATGGACATTTGGTTTGTGTCCATAATTTGGCTGTTGTGAGTAGTGTTGTAATAAACATGGGAGTGATGATGTCTCTGCAATCTTATGATTTCAATTCTTTAGGCTATATACTCAAGAATGAGATTGCTGGATCATATAGTAGCTCCATTTTTAATTTTTTGAGGAACCTCCTTACTGTTTTCCATAGTGGCCTCACATTAGAGTCCTAACAACAGTGTAGAAGAGGTTCCATTTCTCCATAGAATTGCTAACACATGTTATTTCTCCTTCTTTTTCTTCTTCTTCTGCTGCTGCTACCTCTTCTTATTCTTTGGCCTCCCAAAGTGCTGGAATTACAGGTGTGAGCTGCTACACCTGGTGTAGAGTTTTTTAAAAGCATAATTAGATAAGCAGGCATTGCCAGAGGGCAGTACCTAGAGAGGTTAGGTCCTTCTCCTTCTCTTTCTCCTTCTTTCTTCTTCTTCCCATCCTAACAAGTGCGAGGTGGTATTTATGATTTTGATTTGTGTTTCCCTGATCTTTAGTGATATTGACCATCCATTCATACACCTGGTCACCATTTGCATGTCTTTGTTATAGAAACCAGTTGTAAGACATGATACAGGTAAATTTCTAATAACGAAGTTATAGTTAAAGCAACATAGGCTTGTATGAGATGAAGGCAATTAACTTGCAAACACAAAGAAAGTCTTGTAGGTACAAAAAATTGTGTTTTAATTGTTCTATTTCTAAAAAGATTTGCTTTCTTCCATATAGATATTAGCTCTTAAAATAGAAAAATCATATTATATTTTCTATGTCTATTCTCATCACAAAATAAAGAGCAAGGGGAGGCATCTATCTGCTGGAGTGGGTGACACAGACATTTCTGCTTCCTTTGGGTACCAGATGAGTCCACCATAAGCAAGTGGTAGTGACAAAGATGGAGTTACTTATGGGTCTAATCCTGAAGACTGAAGGCCACTGTTGGTAGCTGCCAAGAACTTCCTCCACAGCTGGAGCTCCAGCTAGAGGATGTCATTATCAGTTTACCTTTAAACTTTAAATTAAAGAAAATAGAATTTTTAAACCTATGTTTATATCAAAATTCATGGCGGGAAAAATAATGACTTCAGTAAAATGTATTACTAAGCAAAGATTCATTATTCTACGAATGTAATTGAATTTTCGCATTGAGCAAACAGGCAGCTATAAACTCTCAAATTAATTTTGCTGGATGGAAAAAGTGGAACTTTTATGTTACAAATAGATATTTTTCCTTTAACTTACCTTTTATGGTGGCATCCCAATTCTCTTTCTAACCTCACTCCCTCCCCCATAGACAAACTGAAAGACTCACATGGCTTTAATTAGCACTTTCATGGTGCTCATTCTTAAGCCTCTTAAAGGACTCAGTGTAGACTGAAGCTCAGCAAAACTCCTAAGTGTTAGAGAAATAAATCCTAATTCACATGTTAGAATATCTTAGGGAAAACTCAGACTCATTACATCCAGGACTGAGTTCTAATCCATACTCCTTTCCCTCCTTTCAAAATTGAAAATAAAATCTTAAAGAAAAATTATCTTCCATGTCCTGCATTTTCACAACCAATCACCTAACCTATAAGTAAGAAAGTTCACCTCAGGATTCTTCCTTCTCCCTGTGCTATGGCAATTCCTCTCGCCGTCCTATCCGCAGGCAATACTTGTCATTTCTTTACCTACATTTGTCCTTTTTTGCATAGAGCTATTACACTACCACACTTTGATTTCACACCTGAGTCATTATTATAGTCTTTGCCTCTTCATCCTCCACTTCTATCCTATTCATACACTACTGTCAGAGTAAAACTTCTTAATAGAAAAGCAGCTAATTTTGTCTCTTCTTCCTAAAAATGCTGTCCTCTCTCACTCTCTCACACACTCTACAAAGTTCAAAGACTTTATTATAGTACACTGGACCTCTCATAACTCACTTGCTTTTTTTCACTCCCATCTCTCTTAAGGTACTCATGTCCCCCTGTGTGACACAAACACCATATGTACCAACAAATTATGTTCCCAAAAGAAACTTGTTATTTTGTATCTTAAGGCCTTTGGAAATGCTAGTTTATCTGCTTGGAATTTATTTTCCTCACTCTATGTTTATTGGGCTGAAGAATACCTAATTTACCTTTTCACATTAAGATTAAATACTACCTCCTATATAAAATTACCCCCTCAATCTTGCAATAGTTAATTATCAACTTATTCCTATACTGTTATTGTTGTTAATGTGTAGTTACACCTCTTTCTAGAGCTTGTGCTATATATATTTTCTACATATATGTATATATTTTCTACATATTTTCTATATGTGCTGAATATAGTTTCTAATATATTTAAGGACACAGAAATAAATTGATGGCCATTTAATTTAATAAACCCATCATTTGTTTACACTGCAAATTGCCTCATTAGTCTTTGAGAAATATGAGTGCAGAAAGCTCATGTTTTTCATGTTTGATTTCTCAGCATTTAGTCCTCAGTTGGCCTTTTTGCTTGAATAGATCTGCATAGGATATATCCATTATACTGTAAAAGACTGCAGAAATAGGATAATATCACCTTTACAGATAAATGAATGTTGATGTTGTCTTTCATGTTAAAAGTTCCTACAAATCTAGAAATCGGCCACTTAGCCTATCTCTATACTTTAAGGACAATACTGTCAACAGGATAGGATAAGAATGAGATTTAAGAACACAGAAATAAATTGATGGCCATTTAGTTAATTTAATAAGCCCATGCATTAGAACATTCCTCAAAAATCCATTACATGCATGCTCTCATTTTAGCCTCAAGCTATTCTCTGGGCATGTAGATATTATGACACTTGTTTTATTGATAAGCACACTAGTCATTAGAGAGGCCAAACAATTTTACCAGTCGTAAAATTAGAAAATGTTAGGAAACAAGACTTAAACCCATATCCTCTGGTTCCAAGTCTAGAGTTTGTTTTTCCTCTTACTTCATCAGATAAGATCTAGAAATGTATTTTTGACAGCAGATATATGGAGTATATGGTCAGATGATGAAATGAAGTTAGAAGTTCTAAAGATTTATTGAGAGGTAATACCCTGAACAGAGGAAGCAGGGTTGGGCAGGGAGAGTCTCAGACTATAATGCATTTGTAGCAAAGACTTAGCCCAGTCTTTTCTCTGGAGTAAAGATTGCTAGTCAGATAAGTCTCACACTTGGCAAAAATTGCCAGATCCTACTAGCCAAACCATGCCCAATCATTGCCTGGGACTGCTTTTAAGTCCTTGGCCTTGGCTCTAAAACTGAGGCAGATCTGGAAGAGACTGATAGCTAAAGACTATCAGCCAGCTGCTCTTTTTGCAACTAGTTGGCCAGGTTTTTCTGGAAGGCACTGCTACAGTAACTTATATTCACATATAAATGATGGCGCTAAATAGCAGTGCAAAATTTATTGGATGTGGTGGAGAAAGAGACAGGCAGCTAATTTCCAGATTCACACAGATTGTCTCAAGAAAAGAAGTTGGTTCTGAAGGTTATTGAAGTCATGCATGTTTTAAAGTCTTGATTCCAGAAAATCGTGCTTCACTAAAAGTCTACATAAGCCATATTCCTTTATAAATTTGTCTTCCTTCTCTGAGAAACTAGGTTAGCCTTGTTCAATGATTATTTTTGAGCAATCTTTAGAATATAAGAAAACATTTTCTTACAAATCACATAATTCTATTTTAGTGCCTTGTAAACAAGTTCGTACATAAAACATAAAAATGGGAAACAGCTGGACTCAAAATTTTGTAAATGAAAAATTTTCTTTAGGAATTAGGCAGTTTATAGAATGTGCAAAATGGCTTAGAAATAAAGCGAACAGAGTCCTGAAAAGCAAGTTCAATTTCAACATCAAGAGAATTAAAACATAAATATGTTGGATGTTATTCCAAAGAGATTGCTAAACAGAAATGATTTTTAGATTTATACAGTTAGGTATTAGATAAATCAAATAATTGGTTTGTGATTAGTGGAAATAGTATTATTTGAAATAAAAGAAAACTGTAATTATAGTCCAATATTAATATAGTATTTATATTATAAAATTGTTTCTGAGTCTCCTACTTGAAAGGCAAAATATTTTGGATCATAATTTTTTAAAAAAATAATGAAGATGGCTATAACTGCACAAAATTATGCTAAAATTGAGTTGTAAGTCTATTCTGACTTAAAAAGAATATTAATATTGAAATATGATAATAATGACCCACTGACTGTTAAGTTCAGAAGAAAAAGTTTAAGCTATCATGGAAGATGCAGTATCCTACAATACAAGCAGTTCTCTTTCGCATTTTAAAAAATAAACATATCCTTCCTGAATCATCATTCTCTGATAGAAATCAACTCAGTAATCTCAATATGGCTAAAAAATATTACATACATCCTAATTTATACAATAACTCTGAGTTTTAAATACTTGCAATACTGCTTGTTTTTTAAATACTGTGTATTTTCATACCCAGAGTCAAAAAAATCGTTGCCAAAGAGCTAGGCAAATTCTCAGCAGCCATCTGATAGTTGCTCCTCAGTATCTTTTTACTGAATTTTACAGAATATTACAGAATATTCAGTAAATTCAGTAAATTTACTGAATATTACAGAAGTGTTTATTAATATGTTGCTATAGTGAAATAGGATTAGCCATTCTACTCACATGTGTGGTTGTGTTCGTATCATTTAGAAGTCAAACAAAAGCAGTTCAGTAACCAAACCATTTCCCCAGCTAAAAATCATTGACATATTTTTCACAGCTTCTGAAGAGAATCAAAGTATTCTCAGCAACATTTATAACAGCTTCTTCCCACTTCCCATCCTCTTTTATCATCTCAAATCATCACTCTTCCTCCATCTCAACAGATTTTCAAAACTTTATCTCCATTTTCTATCTCTCTAATCTTTTATTATAAAAGTTAACATAGTCAGTCTTCATTAAGATGGAACCCTAAAATTTTAGGAGGAAGAGAAGGAGAAATACATGCTGGCAATGACAACATTCTCTTTGAGTGGGAAATTCATAAATACAAGCTAATTAATGTACTTTTTGTTCTGGTTACATTTTGTGAAACATGTCCTAATTTCACAATTTTGTAAAAGGTACAGACATCGTGGGGAAGAAATTTTAGGAATATCAAACAATTTAGCATATATTGAAAATTAAGTAAATGGCAACTGTATAACTGTAATGTTTTCTTCTGAGCCTCAATAGACTATGAATTTACAAGTCTTTTAATGAAAAAAAAATTACAATGGCTTAAGAATCATATAAACTTTTAAGAGAATCCCATTCTCCAATAATTCTTGGAATTCTTATTTGCTATACAAATCCATGTTGGATGTCACTGAGTCCACAGCTGGCATCTGGCCTCCAATGCGCTTTGCCCTGGGGTCACCTCTTGCTGGCCCCTGGTCAACACTCCTAGGGCTCCTGATGTTTATGCTATGAACACTTTTCCCTATGCACGGACATGACAGCAGCCTACAGTTTATTACCATGGTTATGATGATGAGGTTGTGATGCTTTAAAAGACTTCAATGAATGACTGAGGACAATAAAATCAAACAACCAAAAAAGTAACTTCAAATTGAATACTCTTCCGGGATGATATGATACAAAATGTATAGGAATTTCATAAAATGGAAAACTGTAAATATACATTGTTAAATATATAATGTGCTTATATTATCTATATTAACATCTACATGTATTAAGCAAATATATTCATTGAAACAAAGATTACAACTTCACTTCCATTGTTAGATGCACATTTATTAAAGTTGGCCATTTAGTAAACCACAAATAAAACTCAATAAATACTCAAAGTAGAAATTATGCAAATCACATATTTTATTCCAAAGACAGGGCTTTTGGAGTGAGTGGGGACATTACTTTTTTTTTTTTTTAAAGATTATTGGCCAGGTGCAGTGACTCACACCAGTATTCCCAGCAATTTGGGAGGCCGAGGTGGGCAGATCACGAGGTCAAGAGAAAAAGACCGTTGACCATCCTGGCCAACACGGTGAAACTCTGCCTCTACTAAAAATACAAAAATTTGCTGGGCATGGTGGAATGCACCTGTAGTCCCAGCTACTCGGGAGGCTGAGGCAGGAGAAGGCATGAACCTGGGAGGCCGAGCTTGCAGTGATTTGAGATCCCACCACTGCAACTCCAGCCTGGCGAAAGAGAGAGACTCCATCTAAAAAAAAAAATTATTTAAAATTCTTAAATTTTCTGAAAGTAAACACAAAGTCCAATTTAATCCCAGGAAATAAAAATTTCACACGAATTTAGAAACATTTTTAAAACACTTGTGATATTTATCCCTCCAAATGCAAAAGGTGCAGAAGGTTTTACAGTGGACTTGTTTGTGCTATATGGTACAAATAATGCGGGTGCCATTGTTATTATTACAGAATTTATAGAAGAAAAAATAATTTCTAAATTCTTTGCAAAGACAGTTTAGCACTGACAGAAAGAACTGAAAGAAAAAGAAAAAACATAAGTCAATCTCATTTATAATTCTCAATGCAGATTTTTATTTCTATCATTGTAACAGATTACCTACACTGAAAATGCTCCCAAGTCAAAACAATTAAAGGTGGCTAATATAAAAAAAACTCTTCAACTGAATCACTAACTTAAATGACAGCAGATTTCTCATCAGAAACCACTCAAGCAAGAAAAGAATTGAGTGAAATATTTAATGCACTGAAAAAAAAAAAAAGCCCATTCACCTGGAATTTGGTATTCTGTGGAATTATTCAGCAGTAAGGGACAAATGAAGACATTCTCAGATAAAATAGAAAACTCCTTGCCGGCATACCTGTTTTGCAAGGAACATTAAAATATTCCTTAGGCACAAGTAAAATGATATAGATCAGAAATCTGGATCCATATGAAGAAAGGAAAAGCATCACAGAAAGAATAAAGGTACAAAATTACTTTTAGAGTTATACATTATTAGTTATAAATTATTAGTAGTTATATTTATATATTTATATTTATTTAAATGTATATGTATATTTATATTTAGAGTTACAAATTGTTAGTTATAAATTATTAGAATTGATAATTTTCTAAAAAAAGGAGTTATCACAGGTAAATTGACTGATGTATTGTACCAAACATTAAAGAAGGAAATGATATTAGTTCAATTATCCATGATTTCTTCCAGAAAATAGCAGTAGAAGGAGCACTTTCTAAGTCATTTGATGAGGCCAGCATTACCCTAAAATAGGTAAAGACCCCCAAATCAGATACAAACATCACAAGTAAAGAAATAAAACCAAAATAACTCACCACATAGTATCAAATCCAGTCCAGCAACATGTAAAAGGAATTATAACAATAACTGAATGGGATTTATTTGGTGTGCAATACTAGTTCAACATTTTAAAAAGCAGCAGATATAATCTAACACATCAACAGGCTACTGAAGAAAAATCACATGATCACATCAATTTAACAAAGAAAAACATTTAACACAAATCAGTACCTATTCATTATAAAAATCTATCAGCAAACTAGGAATAAAGGTGACTTCCTAACATTAAAAAATATATACAAAGAGCCAATGGGTAAAATCATACTTAAGATTGAGTAACTGGAGCTTTCCTTCTAAGACTGGGAGCAAGACAAAGATGTCCTCTCTTGTCAGTACTATTCAACTAATACTGAAAGTTCTAGCAGATTACCATAAGAGAAGAAAAAGAAACAAGCATATACTGATGGGAAAGGAAGAAATAAATTTGTCTTTATTTATGGATGGCTGGACTATCTATGCAGAATATCTCAAAGAATCTACAAAAGAATTAACAGGACTAATAAGTAAATAGAACAATTTCACAGGCCACAAATTTAATGTTCAAAAAATAATTTCTTTCTTTTATACCAGTCATGAACATGTTTGAAATTTAAAACATATATAACATTTACAATAGCACCAAAAAAAAATACTTAAACATAAATACAACCAAATTTTGTAGAGGATATGCATGTAGAACACTAAAAAAAAATTAATATTAATTAAAATATCAAATAAGAACTGAATAACTACAGGTTAAGCATCTGTAATCCAAAAATTCAAAATTTGAAATGCTTCAAAATCTGAAAATTTTCAACTCTGACATGGCACTACAAGTGAAAAATTCCATACATAAGTACTTAACACAAACTGTTTTATGAGAAATTATTTAAAATATTATATAAAATTACCTTTAGGCTATGAGCATAGGATATATATGAAAGATAAATGAATTTTGTGTCTAGACTTGGATCTCATTCCTACGATATCTCGCTATGAATATGCAAA
>NW_016804135.1:1206584-1241830 GCF_001698545.2 Rhinopithecus bieti | reverse complement strand
TCAATGCAGATTTTTATTTCTATCATTGTAACAGATTACCTACACTGAAAAATGCTCCCAAGTCAAAAACAATTAAAGGTGGCTAATATAAAAAAAACTCTTCAACTGAATCACTAACTTAAATGACAGCAGATTTCTCATCAGAAACCACTCAAGCAAGAAAAGAATTGAGTGAAATATTTAATGCACTGAAAAAAAAAAAAAGCCCATTCACCTGGAATTTGGTATTCTGTGGAATTATTCAGCAGTAAGGGACAAATGAAGACATTCTCAGATAAAAATAGAAAACTCCTTGCCGGCATACCTGTTTTGCAAGGAACATTAAAAATATTCCTTAGGCACAAGTAAAATGATATAGATCAGAAATCTGGATCCATATGAAGAAAGGAAAAGCATCACAGAAAGAATAAAGGTACAAAATTACTTTTAGAGTTATACATTATTAGTTATAAATTATTAGTAGTTATATTTATATATTTATATTTATTTAAATGTATATGTATATTTATATTTAGAGTTACAAATTGTTAGTTATAAATTATTAGAATTGATAATTTTCTAAAAAAAGGAGTTATCACAGGTAAATTGACTGATGTATTGTACCAAACATTAAAGAAGGAAATGATATTAGTTCAATTATCCATGATTTCTTCCAGAAAATAGCAGTAGAAGGAGCACTTTCTAAGTCATTTGATGAGGCCAGCATTACCCTAAAATAGGTAAAGACCCCAAATCAGATACAAACATCACAAGTAAAGAAATAAAACCAAAATAACTCACCACATAGTATCAAATCCAGTCCAGCAACATGTAAAAGGAATTATAACAATAACTGAATGGGATTTATTTGGTGTGCAATACTAGTTCAACATTTTAAAAGCAGCAGATATAATCTAACACATCAACAGGCTACTGAAGAAAATCACATGATCACATCAATTTAACAAAGAAAACATTTAACACAAATCAGTACCTATTCATTATAAAATCTATCAGCAAACTAGGAATAAAGGTGACTTCCTAACATTAAAAAATATATACAAAGAGCCAATGGGTAAAATCATACTTAAGATTGAGTAACTGGAGCTTTCCTTCTAAGACTGGGAGCAAGACAAAGATGTCCTCTCTTGTCAGTACTATTCAACTAATACTGAAAGTTCTAGCAGATTACCATAAGAGAAGAAAAGAAACAAGCATATACTGATGGGAAAGGAAGAAATAAATTTGTCTTTATTTATGGATGGCTGGACTATCTATGCAGAATATCTCAAAGAATCTACAAAAGAATTAACAGGACTAATAAGTAAATAGAACAATTTCACAGGCCACAAATTTAATGTTCAAAAAATAATTTCTTTCTTTTATACCAGTCATGAACATGTTTGAAATTTAAAACATATATAACATTTACAATAGCACCAAAAAAAAATACTTAAACATAAATACAACCAAATTTTGTAGAGGATATGCATGTAGAACACTAAAAAAAAATTAATATTAATTAAAATATCAAATAAGAACTGAATAACTACAGGTTAAGCATCTGTAATCCAAAATTCAAAATTTGAAATGCTTCAAAATCTGAAAATTTTCAACTCTGACATGGCACTACAAGTGAAAATTCCATACATAAGTACTTAACACAAACTGTTTTATGAGAAATTATTTAAAATATTATATAAAATTACCTTTAGGCTATGAGCATAGGATATATATGAAAGATAAATGAATTTTGTGTCTAGACTTGGATCTCATTCCTACGATATCTCGCTATGAATATGCAAATATTCCAAAATTCTGAAATATTCCAAAATTCTGAAATATCCAAAATTTGAAAGATTTCTCATCCTAAGCATTTTAAATAATGAATATTCAGCTTGTAGAAAGATATTCCATGTTCATGAATTGGAAGACCCAATTTGTTAAGATGCTAATTTCTCCCAACTTGATCAATACATTCATCTTGATCAATACAATCAAAAATTTAGCAAACTACATTGTAGCTATCAACCAACACTCCAAGGTGTATTTAGAAAGTCAAAAAATCTCAAATAGCCAGCACAGTTCTGTTCCATAAACCAATGGAATAGAACACAAAATTCAGAAATAAAGCCACACAGTTACAACCATCAGACTTTCTATAAGGTCAACCAAAACAAGCACTGGAGAAGTGCTTCTATTCAATGAATGGGGCTGGAATAACTGGCTAGCCTTATACAGAAGAATGAAGCTGAACCCTTACCTTCCTTTTGTTTTTTTATTTATTTATGGTTTATATTTTTAAGTTTTGTGGGTACACAGTACGTATATGTGTGTGTGTGTGTGTGCGCATACATATGTATGTATGTATATAGCACACGAGAAGTTTTGATACAAGCATGGGATGTGAAATAAACACATTATGGAGAATGGGGTATTTATCCCCTCAAGCATTCATCCTTTGAAATACAAACAATCCAATTACACTCTAAGTTATTTTTAAAATGTACAATTAAGTTATTATTGATTACAGTCACTCTGTTGTGCTATCAAATAGTAGGTCTTATTCATGCTTTCTACTTTTGTACCCATTAACCACCTCTGGCTCCTCCCTCCCCATCAGCTCCCTACTACCATTCCCAGCCTCTGGAAACCATCCTTCTACTCTTTATGTCCATGAGTTCAATTGTTTTGATTTTTAGAGCCCACAAGTAAGTGAGAACATACAATGTTTCTCTGTTTTTGCCTGGCTTATTTCACTTAATGTAATGACTTCTAGTTCCATCCATGTTGTTACAAATATGGATCTCATTATTTTTATGGTTGAATAGTACTTATGCTGAATAGTACTCACTATTTTTTATGGCTCAATAATATTAATGGCTGAATTACATATATATATATATATATATATATATATACACACACCACATTTTCTTTATTGATTCATTCATTGATGGACACTTAGGTTGCTTCCAAATCTTAGCTACTATAAACAGGTGCTGAAACAAACATAGGAGTGTAGCTATCTCTTTGATATACTGATTTCCTTGCTTTTGGTTAAATATCCAGCAGTGTTATTCCTAGATCATATGGCAGCTCAATTTTTAGTTTTTTGAGGAACCTCTAAACTGTTCTTCATAGTGGTTGTATTAATCTACATTCCCACTAACGGTGTACTAGGGTTTCCTTTTCTCCACATCCTTGCCAGCATTTGTTATTGCCTGTCTTTTAAATATAAATCATTTTAACTAGGGTGAGATAATGTCCCATTGTAGCTTTGATTTGTATTTATCTGATGATTAATGATGTTGAGCTCCTTTTCATATGCCTGTTTGCCATTTGTATATCTTCTTTTGAGAAATGTCTATTCAAATCTTTTGCCCATAATTTTAAACAATTATTAGATTTTTTTCATAATAAACATGTTTGTGCTCCTTATATACTTAGCATGACTGAGGTGAGTGGGATGGTTTCAGGATGATACAAGCATATTTCATTTATTGTACGCTTTATTGCTATTATTATTACATTGTAAGATAATGAAATAATTATACAACTCACGGTAATGGAGAATCAGTGGGAGCCCTGAGCTCATTTTCCTGCAACTAGATGGTTCCTTCTGGTGTAAGGGGAGACAGTGACAGATCATCAGGCATCAGATTCTCATAAGGAGTATCCAACTTAGATCCCTTATGTGTGCAGTTCACAATAGTGTTTGTGCTCCTTTAAGAACCTAATGCTGACCAGGTGTGGTGGCTCACACCTGTATTCCCAGCACTTTGGGAGGTCAAAGTGGGTGGATCACGAAGTCAAGAGATTGAGACCATCCTGGCCAACATGGTGAAACCCCATCTGCACTAAAAATTAGCTGGGCGTGGTGGCACATGCCTGTAGTCAGGAGAATAGCTTGAACCTGGTAGGTGGAGGTTGCAATGAGCCAAGATGGTGCCACTGCACTCCAGCCTGGAGACAGACTCTGTAAAAAGAAAAACACACACACACACACACACACACACAACAACAACAACAAAACAAACAAACAAACAAACAAACAAACAAAAAAACACCTAATGCTGTGGCTGATCTGAAAAGAGATGGAGCTCAGGAATTAATGCGAGTAATGGATTGTGACTCTAAATACAGGTGAAGCTTTGCCTGTTCTCCTACCACTCTCCTACTGCTGAGCAGCCCAGTTCCTAACAGACCACAGACTGGTAGGCGGTGGGGACCCCTGCTCTATGTGGACAGTGAACACTGCATCCTTCTATTTTCTTTGTACTCTTACTCAATTCTTCATGCTAAGGACACAACTCCTTTCTAGTTTTATCTTTGAGGGACTCATGGGGGCTCACAGCAAATCCTGTTCAGTTTTAACACCCTTTGTTTTGTGGTGTGGCTGCTCTTTTTGTTTTTCTACTCCACGCTCTGCAGTCTTCTTGATCTGGGAAACCAAATCCTAAATAAAAGAAATTACCTATCAGCTTTATTTTTCTCTTTACTTCTCTACCTCTTTGCTCTATACTGTGTCTCTTTCTAGACATTCCACAGAAAACCTGTGTCTAATACTGAGCTAGAGCTAAGCTTTCTAATCAAACCATAGTTGTGTTGCCTTTTGTGAAGGTGATGTTTACTTTTGGGAAATATGTAGTTGGCTAAAGTTTAAACACAACAAATGTCAATTCTCATCATGTTCCCATCTGAGTCCAGGTTTTACAGTTTTGGCAAGTATATGTGATGGTTTGTGGTTTGAGGTTACGGCTGTCTTGCTGTATCACTGGTGAGGTATTTCCCCCTATTTTTCTTTCCTTTTAATGTTTTCAATGAGTTATGAAGGAGGAAAGTGAAGTAAGTTTTCCTTTTCTCTCTTTTTTAGTGTGTTTTTTCCTATATATTTTGCTTTGTCTACTGTCATGCACAAATAAACAATTACTTTTTCATCATGCACAAGCCTTTAATAAATATTCTGTGATTCCTACTTAATGAAATTTGCTTTGGTTTCTCTACTGACATGTTAATATTAGATATCCTATATTTATGAGGCATTCATCTTTTTAAATGCCTTTTGTTTCACTTTGGTTTTGATTTGATCAATTCTAGATTTCTGTCCAACAGCATTTTAAATACCTCCTCGTTGATATCAGGAATTAAGCAGCCATTAACATTCTCTCTTCTTTCCTTTCCCAATTCTCTATGAAAATTGTAGTTTAGTTAATTTAATTGAGTTTAGTTAATTTGGCATTTTAGAGCTAGAGTATAATTTACACTTTAAAAAGTAGTAAATAAGTGAATAATTATAAATGTATACTTATGTAAGTATATATAAAGTTTTTGACATTTGTATTGATGCTTGACATATTTGCAATTATCTCTCATCTAACTAGATTTGGTTCTGTTGTCCATTTGTTTAATGTTCATATTTTTCCTTTGTTATGCTATCAATTTTACCATGATCTTTTTTAATTATATATTCAAGCAATTTTATGTCTTTCTGTTGCTTTCCTTATGAAAGAAAATATGTAAAAGTATTTATGTCTTCAGTGACAACTTTGCCAAAACAATGCTGAATAGTATTCCTTTCTGTTCTCTTCATTCGTGTGGCAGAGAGTCTGAGGCTGGCTTCCTTTTAGTCCCTTATCAGTAGCCAACCAGTAGTATTTTTGTGAATGACTTGTTGTGTTTTGATGCTTAAAGTACATTCTCGTTGCCTTTGGATTTCAAACATGTTGAATGTATACTGTTTGTAGGCCAGTTTAGTTTTGCCATCATAGTTTTGCAGGGGTTACCTCTTCTACATTGTGATGGTATTTTCCCACTGGTTCCTATAACTCAGCTTTTGATACTTGAAGTTGAGAGAGTACAGGGAAAGTATAATTTACAAACATACCGTGCCATCAAACTTTGCCCTAATTCCATTTTGTTCTGTGTTTTACTCATGCAAACTGTGCTTCCCAGAAAACATGATACTGTTACCAGTTCACTTATATTTCCCTTCACACTTTTTCTAGATTTGAACTGTATTTCCAGAAGGAATTCTCAGGGCCTATACATTTGTATGAAAATAAACTACATATATATTATAACTAAATTCCAACAAAAATTTAGTACTTCCTTCAATTATAAATGTAAGTTTTAAATACAGAATAGTAGTAGCATAACTGTGACATTGTCATCAATAGAAAACAGATATATTCCTTAACATTACAAATGTTGCAGATATTTCAAAACAAAACTTACCCTAAACACTATGATATAGTAGGCAATAGACTTATTGCCAATAATTTTATTTATCGCATTTTTAACAAAGTACATTATTATATATGATACAATTTTCCTTAAAATTTTAATAAATACATTTAAATGCAATTGGTTTCCTCTGGAGTCCTCAATATGACATTTTATTTTATAAATTTAAGAATTATTACATTGAGACATATATAGGCTCCTTTAGATGGCCAAAGACATCAACTGTACCCCAAAAAGGTAAATAACTTCTGACATAGAGGCAGTGAAGGTAAACAAAGACCTATGAAAGAAAAAGGAGGAGGAACTCTGCCTACTTCAAAGTAATTGACTCAAGGAGCAGAGAGAGGGATGATTATGAAGAGCTCAGCTATAGATTTCTTCCAGAAAAGCTGGGAATCATCTCAGCTTAGTAATTTTGTTTAGCTAGTATATGTGGCAATATGTGATACAGGGTAGACCATGAGTGTTTCTTTCTTAGTTCCTCAATTGTCCGTTACAATTCTTTGTTTTTATAAGTTGTATTCTTCCCCCATGCCTCCAGTGAAATAGAAAAGAATATGGTGGTTCTCAGACCTCTGGAATCCTGACAGGAAGAGACCCCTTGACAACCCTGGATACTTGAGTCGGCAGGGAGAGCTGCTTAGAAAAGTGGTAGGGGTAGCACTCCAGTCAGTGTGGAGCTCACAGGGTTGGATGCAAGAGCGTGTGTAGTGGAGCACAGCCAGGGAAATCCATCCCCTTAGGCTTGACTGGTTCCCAGTGGGAACTCTCCCCATAGGGGAACTGTTGGACCTGAACTCTGCAAGGCGGTCTTGGCCATTAGACAGAGCTGGTCCAACCTGAGCATTCCCTTGTTATATAGTACTAATCTGTGTCCTTGCCCAAGTCTCATGTCAAAGTGTAGTCCCCATTGTTGGAGGAGGGGTCTGGTGGGAGGTGATTGGATAATGGGATGGGTTTTCTCCTCACTATTCTCGTGATAATGAATAAGTTCTCATGAGACCTGGTTGTTTAAAAGTCTGTAGAACCTCCTTGAGCTTTTTCCCTTGCTCCAGTGATGTAGAACACACCTGCTTTGCCTTTGACTTCTGCCTTGGTTTAAGTTTCCTAAGGTCTCCCCAGCATGCTTCCTACACAGGTTGTGGAACCATGACACAAGTAAACCTTTTTTCTTTATAAATTACCCAGTCTCAGGTAGTTCTTTATAGCAATGTGAGAACATATTAATACACCTTGGTCTGCTATGTGCTGGGGCCCCAGCCTGACTGCACCTACTTGCAATGTAGCCACGGGTGCCCTGGAGGCCTGACTCATACCTCCTGCACTGTTGGACCTGCCTGACAAGTAGAGCTCCAGCAGAGCAGCCCCAACAAACACGCATCAACCCACCTGCTCCCTCTCTATGCTGCAGCTTCCCCCAGGCCCATGGCCACCCCCTACGTCTCCTTGCTGGTGCATGTGTGTGGGAGATAAATCTTGCCTTCCCTGAACCATCATTGCATGTGTATGTATGTACCTTGCCCTACCACTGCTGGCAGTGTGAGTGCATTCTACCCCCACTTCCTGTCATACTGTCATTGCACTCAGAGCCTGCTGGGCACAAAGCCTACCAGCCCCAGTCCCACCAGCACCCTACCCCTATGCAAGGAACAAATCTGGGGCCTGATACCAGTCTCGCAGAGTTAGAGCATGCAGTAGAGGAGTTGGGAACTGAGCCTTGGCCCCCTAAAATCTTTCAGAAACAAAATCAATCGATTGAACCTACCTTATACCACAATCAAACCCTCAAAGTGATCAAATAGGATAAAAGAAAAAAAGAAAAAACATCAAAATAACAGCAACTTCAAAGACTGAAGGAACATCAGCCCACAAAAATGAGAAAGGACCAGTGCAAGGACTCTGACAACTCAAAAAGTCAGAGTGCCTTATTTCGCCAAATAACCACACTAACTTTACAGCAAGCATTCTGAAGTGGGCTGAGAAGCTCAAATGACAGAAATGTAATTCAGAATGTGGGTAGAAATGAAGATAATCAAGATGCAAGAGTACACTGAAACCCAATCCAAGGAAGCTAAGAATGACAATAAATGAAACAGTAGCTGACAGACAAAATAGCCAGCATAGAAAATAATGTAACCAAGTTGATAGAGCTAAAAAACACACTATAAGAATTTCATAATGCAATCACAAATATTAACATCAGAGTAGAGCAAGCAGATGAAAGAATCTTAGAGCTTGAAGATTGGCTTTCTGAAATAAGACAGTTAGACAAGAATAGAAGAAGAAGAATGAAAAGGAATGAACAAAATTCTAAGAAATAAGGGATTATGTAAAGAGACCAATTCTGTAACTCATTGGTGTCCCTGAAAGAGAGGAAAAGAATGAGAGAAACTTGTAAAATTTATTTCAGGATATCATTCATGATAACCTCCCCAACCTAGCTAGAGAGGCCAACATTCACATTCAGGAAATGCAGAGAAACCAAGTCAGATACTTCACAAGAAGATCATCCCCAGGAGACATAATCATCAGATTCTCTAAGGTTGAAATGAAGGAAAAAATGTGAAAAACAGCTAGAGAAAAAGGTCAGGTTACCTACAAAGAAAAGTACATCAGACTAATAGTGGGCCTCTCAGCAGAACCCCTACAAACCAGAAGAAATTGGGGGTCAACATACATCATTCTTAAAGAAAAGAAATTCTAGCCAATTTTGTATCTGGCCAAACTAAGCTTTATTAGTGAAGCAGAAATAAGATTATTTTCAGACAAGAAAATGCTTAGGGAATTTGTTACCATAAGAAACCCATCTCACATGCAATGATACTCATAGGCTCAAAATACAGGGATGGAGAAAACCCTACCAAGCCAATAGAAAACAGAAATAAGCAGAGTTTGCAATCCTAATTTCAGACAAAACAGACTTTAAGCCAATGAAGATCAAAAAAAGGCAAAGAAACGCATTACATAGTGGTAAGTGGTTCACTTCAACAAGAGGACCTAACTGATTCACAAAGCAAGTCCTTAGAAATCTGGAAAGAGACTTAGACTCCCACATAGTAATAATGGGGGACTTCAACCACCCAACTGACTATATTAGACAGATCATTAAGACAGAAGATTAACAAAGATATTCAGGACATGAACTAAACTTGAATTAAATGGACCTGATAAACATCTACAGAATTCTTCACACAAAAACAACAGAATATACATTATTCTCATCACCACATGGCACATACTCTAAAATCGACCACATAATTGGACATAAAACAATCCTTATCAAATGTGAAAGGACTGAAATCATACCAACCATTCTCTCAGACCACAGTGTAATAAAATTAAAAATCAAGACTAAGAAAATCACTCAAAACCACAGTTACATGAAAATGAAATAACCTGCTTCTTAATGATTTTGGGGTAAATAATAAAAGTAATGCAGTATCAATTAGTTCTTTGAAATTATTGAGAACAAAGATACAACATACAAGAATATTGGGACACAGACAAAGCAGTATTAAGAGGGAAATTTATAGCACTAAATATCCACATCAAAAAGTTAGGAAGATCTCAATTTCACCATTTAACATCTAAAAGAACTAGAGAACCAAGAGTAAACTAACCACAAATCTAGCAGAAGATAAGAAATAATCAAATCAGAGGTAAACTGTAAGGAGATTGAGATATAAAATGCCATTCAAAAGATCAATTAATCCAGGAGTTAGGCTTTTTAAAAAATTAATGAAATAGAGCACTAGCTAGGCTATTAAAGAAGAAATGAAAAAAGATGCAAATAAACACAATCAGAAATAACAAAGGGGATATTACCACTGATGCCGCAGAAATACAAATAAACATCAGAGAATATTATGAACCCCTATGTGCACACAAACTAGAAAATCTAGAAAAAAATACATAAATTTCTGGATACAGACACTCTCCAAATACTGAGTCAAGAAGAAATTGAACCCCTGGGCAGATCAATATCAAGCTCCAAAATTGAATGAGTAATAAAAAGCCTACCTAGCAAAGAAAGTCCAGGACCAGATGATTCACAGCTGAATTCTACCAGATATAAAAAGAAGAGCTAGTACCATTCCTAGTGAAACTATTCCAAAAAATTGAGGAAGAGAGACTTATCCTTACCTCATTCCATGAGGTCAGCAGCATCCTCCTGATACAAAAATCTGGCAGAGACACAACAACAACAAAAAATCAGGCCAATATCCTTAATAAACAAAGATGCAAAAATCCTCAACAAAATACTGTCAAACCAGCTGGGCAGTATTTTGCCCAGCTCACACCTATAATTCCAGCACTTTGGGAGGCCAAGGCGAGCAGATCACCTGAGGTCAGGAGTCTGAGATCAGCCTGGCCAACATGGTGAAACCACATCTCTATTAAAAATACAAAAATTAGCCAAGTGTGGTGGTGCACATCTGTAATCCCAACTATTTGGGAGGCTGAAGCACGAGGCTTGCTTGAACCTGGGAGGCAGAGGTTGCAGTGAGCCGAGATCATGCCTCTGCACTCCAGCCTGAGGGATAGAATGGCACTCCATCTCAACAACAGCAACAACAAAAAAAGTTGGCAAACTGAATCCAGGAGCACATCAAAAAGCTTATCAATCATAATCAAGTAGGCTTTAATCCTGGCATGTAAGGTTGGTTCAACATACACAAATCAATAAATGTGACTCATCACTTAAAAATAATTAAAGATAAAAACTGGCCTGGCATGGTGGCTCACGCCTGTAATTCCAGCACTTTGGGAGGCTGAGGGGGAATGGATCATGAGGTCAGGAGTACCAGCTTGACCAAGAGGGTGAAACCCTGTCTCCACTAAAAATGCAAAAATTAGCTGGGCATGGTCCACATGCTTGTAATCCCAGCTACTCAGGAGGCTGAGGCAGGAGAATTGCTTGAACCTCAGAGGCAGAGGTTGCAGCGAGCAGCGATCACACCATTGCACTCCAGCCTGGGTGACAGAGCAAGATTCTATTAAAACACACACACACACACACACACACACACACACACACACACAAAATTATTTTCTCAACAGAATCAGAAAAGGCTTTTGAAAAAAGTCAATGCCCCTTTATGTTAAAAACTCTCAATAAAGTAGGTATTGAAGGATCATACCTCAGAATAATAAGAACCATCAGCTAATATCGTACTGAATGGGGAAAAGCTGGAGGCATTCCCCTTGAAAACCAGCACAAGACAAGGATGGCCTCTGTCACCATTCCTATGCAATATAATATTGAAAGTCCTAACCAGGGCAATTAGACAAGAGAAAGAAATAAAGGGGATCCAAATAGGAAGACAGAAAGTCAAGCTATCCCTGCTTTGAGATGACATGATTGTATACCTAGAAAATGTCATAATCTTAGCCCAAAAAGTCCTTAAGTTTATAAACAACTTCAGCAAAGTCTCAGAATACAAAATCAATGTACAAAAATCACTAACTTTCTAATACACCAACAACAGTCAAGACAAGAGTCAAATCAGAAATGCAATCCTAATCACAATTACCACAAAAAGAATAAAATACCTAGGAATACAAGGAGGTAAAAGGTCTCTACAATAAGAACTGCAAAACACTGCTCAAAGAAATCAGAGCAGATACAAACAAATGAAAAAACATTCCATGCTCATGGATAAAAAGAATCAGTATAATTGAAATGACCATTCTGCCCAGAGGAATTTATAGATTTAATGCCATTTCTATCAAACTACACATGACATTCTCTACAAAACAAGGAAAACAACAACAACAACAAAAAAAAACTACTGTTTTAAAATTCATATGGAACCAAAAAAGAGCCTGAATACCCAAGCCAATCCCAAGCAAAATAACAAATCTGGAGGCATCACGCTACCCAACTTCAAACTATACTAACAGGGCTACAGTAATCAAAACAGCATGGTACTAGTACAAAATCAGACATGTAGACCAATGAAACAGAACAGAGAGCCAAAAATAAGCCTGCACACCTACAACCATCTCATCTGTGACAAAACTGACAAAAACAAGAATGGGAAAGGATTTCCTCTTCAGTAAATGGTGCTGGGATAACTGGGCTCCTTCGTTATACCATATACAAAACAAAAACAAAAATGAAAACAAAGACAAAAAAAACCTCAAAATGAATTAGAGACTTAAATTGGAAAACCCAAAACTATAAAAACTCTGGAAGACAACCTAGGCAATACCATTCTGGACATAGAAACAGGCAAAGATTTCATGATGAAAATGCCAAAAGCAATTTAAAAAAAGCAAAAATTGACAAATGGGGTATAATTAAACTAAAGATCTTCTGCACAGCAAAAGAAACTACCATGGTAGGAAATAACATTCTGGACACAGGAATGGGCAAAGATTTCATGAGGAAGATGCCAAAAGCAATTGCAACAAAAGGAAAAATTAACAAATGGGACTTAATTAAACCAAAGAGCTTCTGCACAGCAAATAAACTATCATCAGAGTAAACAGACAACCTACAGAATGAGAGAAAATATTTGCAAACTATGCATCTGACAAAGGCCTAATATTCAGCATCTATAAGGAACTTAAATTTACAAGAAAAAAAGTTCATTAAAAAGTTGGCAAATGACACAAACACTTCAAAAGAAGACATACATGCAGCCAATAAGCATATGAAAAAAGTGCAGCATCACTGATAATTAGAGAAATGCAAATGAAAACTACAACGAGATGCCATCCCACACCTTTCAGAATGACTATTAATAAAAAGTCAAAAAATAACAGATGCTGGTGAAGATGAGGAGAGAAAGGAATGCTTATATACTGTTAGTGGAAGTGTAAATTACTTCAACCCTTGTGGAAAGCAGTGTGGTAATTCCTCAAAGAACTGAAAGGAGAACTACCATTTGACCCAGCAGTCCCATTATTGGGCATATACCCAAAGGAATATAAATCATTTTATTATGAAGACACATACACACTTATGTTCATTGCAGCACTATTCACAAAAATAAAGACATGGAATCAATCTAAATGTCCATTAATGCTAGACTGGATAAAGAAAATGTGGTACATATATGCCATGGAATACTATGCAGTCATAAAAAAGAATGAGATCATGTCTTTGGCAGGGACACGGATAGAGTTGGAGGTCATTATCCTTAGCAAACTAAAACCAGAACAGAAAACCAAAAACTGCATATTTTCACTTGTAAGTGGGAGCTAAATTATGAGAACACATGGACACATAGAGGGAAAGAACAGACACTGGGGCCTCCTTGAGGGTGGACGGTGGGAATAAGGAGAAGATCAAGAAAAATAACTAATTGGTACTAGGCTTAATACCTGGGTAATGAAATAATCTGTACCAAAAACCCCCATTACACGAGTTTACCTATGTAACAAATCTGCACATGTACACCTGAACTTAAAAGTTTTTTACAAAAGAAAATAATATGATGGTTCCAGATTAGATAATGTTAACATGACACACACTAGTGAATTATTAAAATCATTTTAAATCATTGTTGTTTTCAAAGCACAGAAAGTTTTATAGTTAATCATTGTAACGATGGGATATTTTTTATGATGCATTCAGTTGTTTTTATACTTAGGAAAATATTGTTCTTACATCAAGAACAGATGCAAATCTGCAACTATCTTCTTCTAGACCTTTTATCATTTTGTTTTACATTTTGTTGGTCATTTTATTTTACATTGAATGGTTAAGAAATTGAGTACTTATCTGAAGTGTGGCGTGAACTGATGATCTAGTCTATTTTTGATAAATAGCCAAATTTTTGACACTTTGCCAGAGCCATAAATCTTTTTTCCCTTAATGACTCATTGTATCATGTATGTTATCTGATATATTTCAAGATATAGAACAGTGTGGAGTAAACTCTCAGATATGTTTGAATTAGTGAATAATGTCTTCATTCAAAAAATAACTGTGTTTTGTTAGTAAATCTACTCAGTAACGAGGATTCCCTGACTTCTTGTGAGAATACCATCACAAAGACTATAGAAAGTAGTGTGAAAATTTCACATTTGATACTGTGTCAGTTACATTCCCTAAGAAGGAGGTACCAAGACATATTTAAAAGTGCAAGAGCTTTCATTGTGGAAAAGGACTTGGGAAAGATAAAGAAAGAGGGATCAGGAATAGGCAGGGAAAGCCTTCTGGCCATGACATAGTTCTGAAACCTGTGAAATGAGAGGGAGAAGGAAGGAGGAGAGAGCAGGAAGGGCCTCAGACTACAGTGGGAAAAGTCGTAGCCAAATGTGGAGGTCCAGGGCAAAGGCTATACAGAAATGGGGCTCTCACCATGTTCTTTCATTCTCTGTTTCATGGTCTGTGTGGTTTCAAGGAAAAGCATGGCTTCACCTTGAGAGCTCAAGTAGGTAATGAAAGTACCTACAGCTAAATATTATCAACATTACACCCAATGACAAGTTCAATCTTAAAGGGAGGTCTATGTGGCACAACTTTATGACTGCCACAGATACCATTGACAAGCCAAGGGAAAGCAAGGAGCAGAAGAGACCCTCTATAATATGTACTGTTTTTAGGCAGTGAATAGAAAAATTGCAAAGCAAAGAAGATCAATAATCTTCACTATTGGACACCATTTTGATGTTATATATTAAGTCCTATTATTACATTTAAAAAACTTGACCCAAGTTTCCACCTAGTTTACACTTTAGCTGCCATGTGATAAACCAACAAGCAGGCATAGAATGGAGGAAGTTGCAATTTTATGTTTAGAGTACACCAACAAATGTCAGTCAATTTTGTTTTAAAGTAATAGCAATTTAAAACAAAATGTCATATGGATGGTAATATTTCAATTTTTTAAAAATTATTAAGATGTTTTACGGTCAAGTTGTGGTTGATCTTGGAGTATGTTCCACGTGCAGATGAGAAGGAGGTATATATTGTGGTTGATGTGTGGACTATTCTGTAGACATCTATTAGATCTAATTGGTAAAGTGTTGAACTTAAGTTTGGAAATTCTTTGTTAGCTTTCTGCCTCAATTATCTGTCTAATGCTGTCAGTAGGGTGTTACCAAGAAGATTTCTCAAACCTACACAGGTACAGGAAAATTAAACAACTTGCTTCTAAATATCTTTTGTGTAAACAATGCAATCAAGGCATAAATAAAAAAAAATTCTTTGAAATAAATGAAAACAGACACAACATAGCAGAATCTTTGGGATGCAGCAAATGCAGTGTTAAGGGGAAAGTATATAGCACTAAATGCCTCCATCAAAAAGTTAGAAAGATCTCAAGTTAATGATCTAACATCACACCTAGAGGAACTAGAAAAAGAAGTGTGAACTAACTCCAAAGCTACCAGAAAACAAGAAATAAATAAAATCTGTATGGACCTTAAAATCCATACAGAAAATCAATGAAACAAAAATTGGTTATTTAAAAGATAAACAAGATTGATACACTGCTAGTTAGATTAACAGGGAAAAAGTTAAGGACCCAAATAAGCACAATTACTAATGGCAAAAATAACTTTATGACTGATCCCACAGAAATACCAAGGATCTTCAGAGAATATTATGAACATCTCTATGCAAAGAAAATCTAGAGGAAATGGACAAATTCTTGGTAACACACAACCTCCCAAGATTCAATAAGGAAGAAACTGAAACTCTGAACTCAATATCAAATTCTGAAATTGAGTCAGTAATAAAAAACCTACCAAACAAAGCCCAGTACCAGATGGAGCCACAGTCAAATTCTATCAGATGTAAAACAAAGAGCTCATACCAATTCTAGTGAAACTACTCTAAAAAATTGAGCAGGAGAGAATCTTCTCTAACTCATTCTACAAAGCTAGCATCATCCCAATGTCGAAACCTGACAGACACACACACAGACACACAAAATAAAACTATGGGCCAATATCCAGGATGAACATAGATACAAAAATCCTTAACAAAATGCTAGCAAACCAAATCCCACAGCACATCAAATATTAATTCACTATAATCAAGTTGGCTTCTTTCCTGTGATGCAAGATTGGTTCAACATACACCAGTCAATAAATATGATTCACCACACAACCAGAATTAAAAACAGAAACATGATCATCTCAATAGATGCAGAAAAGCTTTCAATAAATTTCAACATCCTTTCATGATTAAAACTCTCCCAATACTAAGTATTTAAGAAACATACCTCAAAATAAGAACCATCTAAGACAAACTCAGAGCCAACATTATACTGGCTGGGCAAAAGCTGGAAGCATTCCCCTTAAGAACTGGAATGAGATGAGGATGCCCACTCTCACCACTCCTATTCCACATAGGACTGGAAATTCTAGGCAGGGCATTAAGGTAAGAGAAAGAAATAAAAAGCATCAAAATAAGAACGAGGAAGTCAAACCATCTCTCTTCACTGACAGTATGATTCTATATCTTGATAACCCTAAAGATTCTGCCAAAAGGCTCCTGGAATTGGTAAGCAATTACAGTAAAGTCTCAGGTTACAAAATCAGTGTGCAAAAATCAGTAGCATTTCTGCACGCCAGTAACATTCAAGCTGAGAGCCAAATAAAAACTGCAATTCCATTTACAATAGGCACAAAATAAAATAAAATAAAATACCTAGAAAATACCTCTAACCAAGAAGGTGAAGAGGCTTTACAAATAGAACTACAAAGCACTGCTGAAAGAAATCATAAAAGACACCAACAAATGGAAAAACCTTCCATGCTCCTGGATTGGAAAAATCAATATCATTAAAATGGCCATATTGCCCAAAGCAGTTTTCAGATTTGATGTTATTCCTATCAAACTACCAGTGTCATTTTTCACAGAATCAGAAAAAAAATTCTGAAATTCATATGGAAACAAAAAGGATCCTGAATAGCCAAAGCAATCCTGAGCAAAAAGATCAAAGCCAGAGGCATTTCATTATCTGACTTGAAACTATACCATAAGGTTATAGTAACTACAACAGCATGGTCCTGGTAGAAAGACAGACATATAGACCAATGTGTAGGACAGATAGGAGAACCCAGATATACAACTGCACACCTACAGCCATCTGATGTCAATAAAGTCAAATAAAAATTAAGCAATGGGGAAAGGTCTTCCGTTTTTTATAAATTGTTGTGGGATCGCTGGCTGGCCATACACAGAAGAGCGAAACTGAATCCCCACCTTTCACCATATACAAAAATTAACTCAACATGGATTAAACATTTAAATGTAAGATGTCAAACTATAAGAATTCTGAAAGAAAATCTAAGAAAAACCATTTTATCATAGGATTGTTTGTTTTTGCTTGTTCATTTGTTGAATTTCTCATAGATTCTGGATATTGACCTTTGTCAGATGCATAGTTTGCAAATATTTTCTCCCATTCTGTACATCATCTGTTTTCTCTGTTGATAGTTTATTTTGCTATTCAGAAGTTCTTTAGTTTAATTAAGCCCCATTTGTCAACTTTTGTTTTTGTTGCAATTGTTTCTGAGGACATAGTCATAAATTCTGTCCTAAGACCAACCCTATTAAAAAATGAGCAAAGGATCTAAAGAGACACTTCTCAAAAGAAGACATAAAAGTGGCCAATAAACATATGAAAAAAAACGCTTATTGTCATTAATGATCAGAGAATTTGCAAATCAAAACCACAATGAGATACAATCTCACACTATTCAGAATGGCTCTTTTTAACAAGGCAACAAATAACAGATGTCCGTGAAGTTGCAGAGAAAAGGGAACGCTTATACACTGCTGTTGGGAGCGTAAATTAGTTCAGCCACTGTGGAAAGCAGTTTCGAGATTTCTCAAAGAACTTAAAACAGAACTACCATTTTACCTAGCAACCCCATTACTGGATATATATCCAAAAGAAAATAAATCATTCAAACGAAAAGACACACATACTCACATGTTCATCACAGCGCTATCACAGTAGCAAAAACATAGAATCAACCTAGGTGCTTATCAATGGTGGATTTGATAAAGAAAATGTGGTACGTATACAACATGGAATACTGTGTAGCTATAAAAAGAAAAGAAAAGAAATCGTGTCCATTGCTCAACATGGGTGCAGCTGGAGGTCATCATTCTAAGCATATTAACACAGGAACAGAAAACCAAATATAGCATGTTTTCACTTCTAAGTAGGAGTTAAACATTGGATACTCATGGACATAAACATGGCATCAATAGACAATAGGGACTATTAGAGCAGGGAGGAAAGGGGAGGGGAAAGGTTAAAAAACTATTGGGTACTTTGTGCAGCACCTGGGTGATGAGATCAATCGTATCCCAAATCTCTGCATCACACAATATACCCACGTAACAAACCTACACACAGATCCACTGAAACTAGAATGAAAATTGAAGTTATAAGAGCAAATAAAATAAAAACATGGAAAATGAATTATTAAAAATTGATGTAGGGCCCAATTTAGTATTATTTAGAGGTCCACCTCTAAATAATTTTGATCACATTTTTTGATCACATTTTGTAGGTACAGAAATAATTTTATCTTTTCAATATTCTACTTTCTTCTCATGATGTTTATGTCATATGTTTTTATTATATAAAGAGCACTGTTAATTAAATGAGTTTTCTGATCAGACAAAAGCTTTCTCATAGAGGCATTTTGTTTGTTAATATCATTACATGTTTTTTCTTCAGCTCTTTGTGCTACTACATTTAATACATATAAATATTTTATTTTTTATATTAATATTATATTTCACATTTATTTCTAAAATAAGTCTCCTCCTAATACTTCATAAATTAGAAGCAAAATTCTCAAACTGTAGACATCTTCAGAGAAAAATTCCAGAATATTCTCAGTAGTGAATACCTTTCACTTTAGGCAACAGTCAAATCTTACAAACTCTACGCTTCAAATGATACGGGTAGCCCCCTCCTTTCAAGGAACTCTTACAAGAACTCTCTCACTGAAAGGGATTTATAATAATCAGCAAGGTCCAAGAATTATCTCTCATTTTTTATGTTCTGTATCTTATCTTCCTTCAGTTACTACAAGTAATATCGTATTGCATACTACTTAAGAACCTGGCCTCTTGAGTTGGGCAAGAATATGAGAATGTGTCAGAACACTTCCAAATTGTGATCTAGTCAAATTATTTGACCTTTCTAGTGTCTTATTTTTCTAACAATACTTAAATGGAGACATGTGAATGTAAGTCGTTTAAGTCTGCCAGTCATCTTAGTATCAGCCTGAAGAGGAGCCAAAACACACCAAAAGAAAATTAAAAAAAAAAAAAAGCAGACCTTGGAGAATCAGAGAAAAATTAAGCTGGATGGACTGAATTAAGCCAGCTCTGAAGCACACTGTACCCTTCATCTTCCAAGTACAGATGCTCTTCTGTTTATGATGAGGTTACTTCCTGATAAACAGTGCTTAAATCATGAGTTGCCTGTGATGCATAAATAATATCATAAATATAAAATCCTATGATACCATCTGGAACATATTACCATATCTACTCAGTTAATATCCACTTTTACTAACTTCTACATTGCAGGTAATTTAGAACATTATAGTTTAACCTAGCCCACTTTAAATGTTCTCAGAACATTTGTAGTAGCCTATAGCTGGGCAAAACCATCTAACCCAAAGCCTATTTTATAACAAAGTGTTGAATATCTCATACAATTTATTGAATACTGTACTGAAAGTGAAAAACAGAATAGTTGTATGATAATTAAATCAAAACTTGGTAAGTCAGGGACCATGTGTACATAATCAATTAATCATTAGATTAATAAGCTACTTTCAGCTTGGGTTTTCTGTTACTTGCTGCCAAATGAAAACTACCATAGATTTTCTTTGGAAACATAAATGTATAGAAGGTGTAAATGTGTGTGTACATTGGTTATGAAACTTTTAGTTGCAGCAATCGTGAAATAGATAACAGGTTTTAATGACAAAAGGATTATCTTACATCACATAACTGAGAGAGTCTACAGGTAAGGCAATGATCTTTTGTCATTCACTAAAGACTCTGGCTCTATGTATCTTATTTTCTTCACTCTCTCCTCCTTCATGTTCTACCTTCTCCTTCAGACCAAATCAAACTCCCTTCATTAATATGGGGGTGTGTCCTTTCAAACAAAATGGATACCTACCTAGGTGAACGTTGAATATCTGAAAGAAAATTGTTTTTCAATTAGAAAGGGGCAAATAGATAAGTAATCAACAATGTCACTAGAGTGTTTGCTTAATTATGCTTTTAGCCATGCTTTCTGCTAAACATTAGAAGAATTTTGAATTATATGTCTAACACAGTCCAACCAATGGGTATAATTGCCATGAAAAAGTACACGTAATTCCTAGGGTTCACTTTTGAAACATTTAACAGAACTAGCCTGTCACTACCTTTTTATTAATACCATACTACATTCTCTCAGATGGTAATGACAAAAGTAATTTTAACACTTCTTCCTCTGTTCTAATCACTCCTTTGAGTAACATGTATTAACTCATTTAATTCTCACAATCACCTATGACTTAAGTGATATTATTATCTCCATTTCACAGGGTAGTTAGCTAGAGCATAGAGAGTGACTTTCCCAATCTCACTCTTACTAAATGGTTGAGCCGGGGTTTGAAGCCAGATGGGTCTGACTTCAGGGACAATAATCTTTGCCATTGTGTATTCTGCATTTTTGTGTTGCTAGCTCAACAAATTCAATTCAAGCATGTTCTTCCCTTCTTTCTTTAGTACTCACTAATCATATATTATTCTGACTCTTGCCATAAAACCTTATGACTAAGACCCAATGCATTCCTGATAGGTCTACTACAGCTATTTTATGTTGGAACACATGAAAAAAGTGAATAGAGGAAATACTTCATTATATATTGAATTATGATTGAGCTTTCTTTTCTAATTCTTGGATTTGAACTGCAATGGTGTATAATTAAGGGAAAAAAGTACTGGGAGAATTCCATTGAAATTGAGAAAGAATAGCATATTATTAGCTTTAGCAATGCACATCTGTGTATAAGGCGATACTGGGCTTGGCATTTATTTATTTTTTCTCTCCCTTTGTGAGCTAATAAGAGCAAATAACCATGATGCATGTTTGAATTTTGAATTTTTTATGTTTTTCTAATTAAGAAGGTCATGAACCATTTAAGTGGAAATTGAAAAAATAAATGAAAATAAACATGTGCCTTTGGTTTAGCTGCTCTATTTTTTATTTAGTAAATGGAATCCTTGCAAGTTAGATAGGTGGAAAGAGTTTAAGATTACTTTGGACAATTGTCAAATTCTCTGTTAATGACAATTTCTATGATGAAAAAATGTTAATTTAATGACCATTAATGGCACAAACCTCATAACATTACAATGCTAGTTAAGGTTTGGTTACTCGATAATTGTAAGTAAAGGAAGCAAATACCTGAAACATACAACATGACAAATACCACATCAAGTTCAAGGTAAAAATAAATTCAGGAAAGGTGAACTCCAATTCCTAAAATGTCAACAAGACATTAATCTACCAAAATCTTGGAATCAAATTTCTAGAACATTTTGACGAGAATCATTATAATTAAAATGGCATGACAGAATGGCCTCACCATCAAAGAGATTGGCCACTCATCCTAAAGTGGTTTTAGTTATGATTTGACTCCTCTGAACAGTGCACGTTTAGGGAGATATTTATCACCAGATGTACAGTTAGGTGCTCAATTTATGCATTTTTAATTTATTCAATGAAAATATATTAAATGCCTGCTATGATCTAGGGATATGGGTATACAGTACTGAAGAAACAGATAAAAGTATCGTAACATTATAGAAGAGTAGAATGGTTTGAAAAAATAGAAACACAACTTCCCGGGGGGGTGGAGCCAGTGAATGCTGGAACAGACCACTGTTAGAGGAAGTAATCTGATATATAACAATAAAATATGGGATAATCTCCTTTGAAAATGGATTTTGAGAAGCACATGAGTCTGAGTCAGAGCTACAGAAGTAACCCATGTGAGACAAAACCATAGTCACACATCAAAAGATATTTTTACATATCTGCGCATTCATTTTTCACTAAGAAATTGCATCCTCAACATTTTTACTTCCCCTTTCCACTATTTCACTCCCCACTGATAACTGTTTACTTACAAGGCCATTGCTGAAAGTAAAGTAACATGATATTTAAGTACTAAGCATTAGGAGAGGGAAATAAATACGTAATGATTCTTGATCAACAAGAGTTAAAAAGCCATGATTTATTTACCACTATACATCTAAATTACTGGGCTCAGTCCCTGGTAGAATTATCTATCCCAACAATAAGAGTGACTCAGATTTTTCATCTGGCCCCATAAATTAGTATGTTGCTCTGGGAGAATGACTAAGGGTCTTTGCCTAGTCATTTAATTGTATAGTGTAAGTAAAGGAGACAGGCAGCTTTAATATTCTCATCCAAATATTGTTGGGTTGAGTTTTGTAGGCTAAAATACAGAGACCTTCATGCTTCATACTTATTTATTTCTTAAGAAGATTCTTTTCCTTTTTCCCATTCTTTTGTTAATTAGAGTTTGGGGAATCCACAAAATTTGGAGAATGTCTTTCTGAAGATGCCAGGAAGGAAAAAAAATCATGAAAGTAGTCTCTTTCCAGAGCAAGTTTCTCCTGCTTTAACAGTTGAGAAAGTCAAATGCATCGTCTGCATGCTTCACCTTATATTGAATCTTTCTTATCAATATGCTCTACACATCTGCACAGATTTTTACCTTCAAATTTAGCAGACTGGTGTGAATCAGAGACAAACTAAAAAGCAACAAACTAAAACACAAACTAAAAAATAAAAAAAAATCTAAGTATCCACTTCAGAATAATTTTAATATTTACACTTGATTAAAAGTAAAATAACAAAATAAACACTGTTGAGGACTAAATTAATCATATGGAAGATAAATTCAGAACAATATCCTAGGACATACAGCCAAAACAATTGGAAAGTTAAAACCAAGAATTCCACAGACAGAATATGTTAGGAGTGGAAATCATCCCAGTCACACCGCACCAAAACGTTACTGGCGGCGAATCTATATGGGTCTACAGTACCTCAATTCTTACCTCCTCAGAAGAAAGAATTTCACTGAGGGGCATAAGGCAGAGATTAAAGCAAGTTTTAGAGCAGAAGTGAAAGTTTATAAAAGCTTTAGAGCAGAAATAAAAGGAAGGAAATTACACTTGGAAGAGGGCCAAGTGGGCGACTTGAGAGAGCCAAGTGTGCATTTGACCTTTTGACTTGGGGTTTATATGTTGGCATACTTCTGAGGTCTGCCTCTTTTCTCCCCTGATTCTTTGCTTGCGATGGGCTATCTGCATGTGCAGTGGCCTAATAGCACTTGGGAGGTGAGTACACAGTGTGTTTACCAGAGTTGTAAGCATGTTCACTTGAGGTATTCTTCCCTTACCAGCCAAATGTCCCTAGGAGGTCATATACCAGTTAAACTTCACCATTTTGTCTCTTGGTGTGCATGCTCGAGTTCACTCATGCAACTCCTGAGATCTTATAGGCAAGCTGTTGATCACCAATTTTAGGTATTTTCTATTTAGGGGGAGAATGCTTTTCTCTGGGACTGGCTGCAACCAATTATTATTTTAGAGAGACAGTTAACAACCGCCTAAGCATCACCTGATGGTTGCCTGACATTCCTGGTTGAGGCTTCGCCATCTCCTGCCCTGCTCATGTCTGTCTGAAAAATAGTGAATGAAGGAGAAAGGCAAAAGTAATCTTTTATTATTTTCATGAGTATTTGATTTCTTCTCCCCCCCGGCAGAGCATCTGCCTTTTAAACACAAGAGCTTCAGGTGATTTGCTTTAGCCAATTAATTGTTTGTGGAAGCGATGTGTGCCACGCCTGAACAGAAGCTTCAAGTCCATTTTTCTTTTGTCCTTGTGTCATGAGGCTTGCTATGGTCTAGAGAGAGGCTATTTTTTCTGCCTAATTCCTGGAGTGAAAACTACAGGTTATTATTGTTTTACAAAATATTTTGCTACTGTATAATGTTCTAGGATCTACTAACAGATTTATCATTATTCTTGCGTGGTCTTACTCCTAATGGACATATGCAGTGTGAGAAAATAAACAGCTTTACACCACCATCTTTAGAGAGATTAAATAATTTTATGTTTCTTGATTGATAGACAAGTTGAGTACTACTGTATCAGAAAACCTTAAGCAGGTGGCATTAGCCTCATGTCCATGTACTAGACAGTGAAAAAGTGCTACTAGAAATTAGAAGGACAGTGATGGGATGCAGTGGCCATTTTTAAAAACTGCATCAGCTGTAATTTTGGAAGCAGGTAAATTATTGACTCAACTTGTGTCTTTGGCGTATAGGGAAATTGAGTGTTTTATACCTGCTGTGGTACCATTGGCTACATTTAACAAGTTTTAAAGACATGAGATGAACTCATGTGAATTGGCTAGATTGCATGCAAAGTTAAGAATCTTTGCCTCATGCAGGGTTGGGATATTAAATAATTAAATGTTTAAAAATTCTAAAATATATAAATGTACACACTTACATACACAAACACATATTCTAACTTAACAGAAACCAGAAGAAAATGATTGGCAGCTTTGACCATGTATATATTTCTTATTGGTAATATGCTTCATAAACTAAGTGCAAGAAATTGCAGACTGGCAGGAATATGTCCACCATGTGAAAAAGACAAAAATTTTATTTATTTATTCATTTATAAATCAATTTCTCTCACAAATGGAGACCAAAAACTGTAATTAAATATAGGAATGAGCTCAGAAAAGAACAGGCAATTCACGAAAGGAAAAAAAAAATCACTGTCAATAAAGGTATAAAAATGTGTTCAATGTGAACATTTAATAACCAGATAAATATATTGAAAACACATGTAAAATAACTTTACAATGTCTGGCAGTCTCAAACTGTAGGGAAAAGATATTCACATTCACTTCTGAAGAAAGTAAAATTTGTGTCATCTTTTAAAAGGTAGTTGGCAATATCTACCATTTTAAATTGTATATACTCTTTTGATAGATATTATTTCTGGGTATAAATTGCAAGGAAATTCTTGTAAATGTATTACATGGAAATTAAGGGCATTGATATTTGTAAAAGGAAAAGACACTAAAAATCAAGATGTAATGTTAAAGTATAATACATGTAAAAGAAGGACACAGTAAAGCCCTTAAAAATGGCATAACTGTAGTAGAGTTGTTTAAGGAGACATACTATCTATTTGTCCATATCAACAAATCCAATGTGTATCTCTATAAATAACTGGATGGATGGGTAGTTGAAGATAATATGGTAGAGGGAGGTGATTTTATGCTCAGAAAAGACTATTTAAGGAACAAACATGATAAAAAAAAATACTGAAAATGTGGTACATGTACACCATGGAATACTATGAAGCCATAAGAAAGAATGAGATTATGTTCTTTGCAGGGACATGGATGAGCTGGAGACTATTATCCTTAGCAAACTAACTCAGGAAAATACAGCATGTTCTCACTTATAGGTGGGAGCTAAATGATGAGAACACAGGGACACATAGAAGGGAACAACACACACTGGGCCTATTGGAGGGTGGAAGGTAGGAGGAGGGAGAGGATCAGGAAAAATAACTAATGGCTACTAGGCTTAATACCTGGGTGGTGAAATAATCCGTACAACAAACTCCTGTGACACAAGTTTCCTATGCAACAAACCTGCACATCCTGTACATGTACCTTGAACTTAAAACAAAAGCTTTTTAAATCTTATTTTATTCAATTTTATTAATATGTAAATGATAATTTTTCAATTCCTATAACGCATATTTTTTCATTATTCAGTGAACATTTATTAAACACCTGCCATGTGCCAGGCATTTTGTAAGAAGTAGTGGATAAAGTGGGCATGATTTCTGCCCTCATAAAGTTATATTGATAAAGACAGATGATAAACAATTGTACAAACAAATGTTAAATTGCAAGTTTGATAAGTGCTGTGATAGAAAATAATAATAAACAAGATGGGTGAAAAATTTTATTTGGAAGTATTGTTTGGCAAGACTACTTTAAGAAACTGACATTTGAGCTGTGATTTAAGAAATAAGAAGACAGATATAGTGGCACAAAAATTACTCCATAAAAAGTAAATTTCATATGTAAAGATCATAGAGAAGTTAAGAGCTCAGCATTTTCAAGAAATCAAAGGAAAGTTAGTATGGCTGGGACTGTTAAAAGTGGTTGGCATTACATGAAATAGAAACTCATGGGGAAGATAAATTATGACTCACAAGCCATGGAAAATGAATTTAATTCTATTCTGAGTTCAATAAGAGAAGACGTTTAACTTTTCTGTGCCTCAGTTTTTTTATTTATAAAGTGATGATAACCGTACATCATAAGGCATTCACGAAGATTAAATTAGTTGAAATAAATGATATTAGAACAGTACCCAGCACAAACGAAGTACTCTATAATTATTATATTGTTATTTATAATAATAAAATATTGAAAGCCCTGAAAATAATATGCTCATATTTATCATTATTCAGGAGAAAAGTCAGAGTAGATAGGGGCCAGATAGTAGATATTTGACCTTTGTGAAACATGTTCTCTATCATAACTATGCAATTCTGTCATTGGAGCATGAAAATAGTAAGAAAATAAATAAATAAATAAGTGTGTTTATTTTCATTAAAACCTTATTTACCAAACAAACAGGGAATGGGCTCAACTTGGACTGTGGGCTATAGATGCCACTCCCTGAATCAGAGAATTAGCCAAGTTGAACATGTGTAAGTATCACCCACAAGTCCCAAAAAGGGCTATTGCGTTTACTGAAAAAACACAATGAAAACTATTAGTTAAATCTATGATTTTAAAAAATATATTTGTGATCAGTAGCAAAATAAGTGCCACAAATTATTGCCCTCCCAAACCATACTCTGTAGTATCTATTCATTTTTGATCAGTCAGCCCTTAGCTAACTTGTCAACTGACTACAGACCCATGAGAAATCTCATCCAAAATGGGCTAGGCCTTGCCCAGGTCAGCACACTGGGCAACCTGACTACAGACCTATGAGAAATCTTAGTCAAAATGGGCGAGGTCTTGCCCAGGTCAGCACACTGGGCAACCTGGCTGAAAGTAGTGACTTACAGAACCATTAGTAAATAAGTGTTGTTTTAAGCCCCTATGTTTTGAGATTTTTCCTATGCAGCAAAAATTAACTGACAATATAGATGAAGTACTATTATCACAGCATTAAACAGATACTTGTCTTTCTTATATGATGGCAAAACTTACATATACAACAGAATTAACATTAATATTAGTAGCAATATTTACTGAGTACTCACTAAATGTAGGGGCTATGGTTGAGGAATGCACTGGAAACCAGGAAGATCGTGGCACCTGCCTTCAAAAACGTTTATATTTGTCATATTTGAAAAATTTTGTCAGTAAGAGTTGATTTTTATATTAACTTCAAAACAGGTTTCTGGAATAGTCTGGTGGATAGTCAAAGATTAACCTTTGGCAATGATGAAAATCAACAATCATAGAAACTTCCAAAAAACTTGCTAAATGAGGCTCTAACCAAGATGAGTCAGAGTCTTATGGCACTGCAGATTTTTTAGGAAACGGGTAGAATTGTGCTTCCTCTTCTTTTACTGGTTGCTTCCAAAATGAAGAATAATGCTGTGATGCTCTTTTCTCCAGTGTTGGTTTGGTGGGGCAGCTTTTTTTGCAAGTGGGAGCTCTAGGTATGTGGTACTCGAGCATTTTCAAAGGAGCTTTGGCAGGCCTCCAGTCCTTTGAAATCTAGCTCTGTATACGCTGTAATACTTTCCATTCTGAGCCTTAGCTGCAATATTTTGCATCTTACAAGTGTTTACTGTTGGTTCCTTTACATGTTCTTAAAAATTGGGTGACTTAATAAGACGACTGTGTGCATAGATAGCCCTGTAACACGCTTTATCTACATGCTCTTTTAAACTAAAAATTCAGAGAATCACATGTCTTCACCTTGTAACCTGTCTAAAAACTGTATTATTAAATTATTTCAATGCATTCAGTAGAACACATTGAAAATAATGTTTCTCAACTCACAACAACAGTCTCCGTCACATTTCTAAGCAGAACTGAGATCTGCTGCACAATTACTCAGCTATACAATCCCCGCTGTCTTTGACATGAAGAAAACCAAAAAGAGAAAGGCAAAGCAGTGTCTCCATTGTCAAAAGCTTATGTTCAAGCTGACTGAACCTGATTCCATGAACACTGGTATTAAAACATGAAGGATAATATTTATCTGTGTTATATAAATTATATAAATAGTGACAAATATCGTATATCAATTAGCATGTTTGTTTATATTTATGTAGGATATTGTGAGCATAAGTTACCCAATGTATTAGGTTAAAATTATTTTAAAATTATTCCCCATATGGAGTAGTGCTCTAATTTATCATCTAAATCATTCTAATATTTACTCATACCCCCCAAAAACACTCTAAATGTCAGGAAACCAACACTTTGACTCAGATTATCAGTGAAGGGGACATTATAGAAAGAAGCAGGTTGGAATCAAGTTATAAAAACCATCCTCTCAGGGTGTCAATAATTTTGAATGTATTTAAGAAAAGACTCTCAACAGAGAACGGACACATTATTCATGAGTTGAAACATTTCAATTGTTTTCCCATTTTTTATGTTTTCTAAAAATTTAACATCTTAACTTTTTTACTTTAGTTCACCACAAATAACATGGTGTATGCTCATACTTATAATGGGCAAATCCAGCCTGTCATATTTTCTAATTGTGATGGAACATGAGAAAATATCAATGAAATGTCATACTTAAAACCTAACCGTTTATGTCACATGCATTGTTGCATATTCTCAACTTTCTGGTTTTAGTTGTTTTAGTTTTATACCAATAGACAATCTTGATTTTAAAATAAAAATTGTTAACCGAAGTTTATGGATTCCAATGTTTAGGATGCCCTTGTAATTTTCAAAATTACAAGTCAGAGAAAGAGAATCAAGAAAAGAGCAGCATTTTCCTAGGAGGAATAAACAGAGATCAATATCTGAGGCTGCCAAAGCAGCTGAAACTTGGGGGAGCATTACAAAAGTAGAGGGATCCACAGAGAAGGAGTCACAAAATCTGCATAAAAATTTACTTCTACTGCTTAGTCACCTCCTAAATTGAAAATTCACAAGGTGTAATTCTGAGGACCAACCTAGAAAAGTGCTGGGAGGCAGTGACTTCAGAGATTGTTCAATGCTGAGGAGACACCTGGGAGACTGGAGCAAGAAGAGTGAGGAATTTAGGTGAACATCCTAGGCATTCAGTTGAGGCACTAAAGATCACATCCTTACTCCCAGAACAATGCCCAAGGAGTAAATGCCATGCCCAATAGGTAAGGGCAAACCTGGAATAGATCTGCCCAACAAAGTCTAAAACCAAGCCAGCACTGGATCAAGATCATCATCTAGGAAGTTAACTGCTTGCTAGAACAGAACTTAACACCTCTGCTATGTGGAATTTACATATATATATATATATATATATAGAGAGAGAGAGAGAGAGAGAGAGAGAGAGAAACAGAGAGACAGACAAAAAATTTGGGGGAGTATTACAAAAGTAGAGGGATCCACAGAGAAGGAGTCACTATATATAATATATATATTGTATTATATATTATATTATATAACATATATTATAATATAGATATAATATATAATATAATATGTGTTATATATATTAAGTATTATTATATATGTTATATATATTATATTATATATAGTTATACATAAAATTAATAAATTATCTCAAAACATGTAACACATGACAGGGTTTTTATTTACTATATGGAATTTGTTAAATAAATCTCTGTTAATAACTTTTTCATATTGAAGGGAGGGAGGTAGAGAGGAAGTAAGGAAGGAAGGAGGGAAGGAAGGAGAGAGGGAAGGTGGGAAGGAAGGAAGGAAGGAAGAAAGGAAGGAAGGAAGGAAAGGGAAGGGAAGGGAAGGAAAGGAGGGAAGAAACTATTTGATATAACGGGTAGACAGAAATGTATCCTCTACTTATTTATAAGTAAACTTACATAAATATAAAATCATGGTTATCCTTCTACCCTCTAGACTTTAAGCTCTGCGTAGGAAAAGATGTCGGTTTTCTTTCCTACTCAGCAGCTAGCTTATAATAGAAATGAAAATATATAGTGAATAAATGTTATGTCTTGTTGAATTCAGTTTTCCAAAGGAGAAAAACTTCCTCATAAAATTATTGGATTATTAAACTTAATAACGGAAATGAAGAAATAGTTTCTGTACAATAATATCCAACTAGTTTTAGACTTCTAAGCACTGTTGTGAAACAAATATTAAGATAAATACATTTCTCTATGTGGTAGAGAAAGCTAATGATTTATAATTTCAGACTCCAAAAGATACCCATAACAACTCTTTTAAGACACTTGTATATTTGTCCTCACTGCAGATTTGAAAAAGCAAAACTATAAGAAGACGATGAGGATGACAGAGCTCCAGACACAATAGCTGCAGGAGAGAGAGACTGACTCACTGCCAGGGAAAGAAAGAAAAGAAAACCTACATTTTTTTAAAAAATGCCACCTTTCATGGTCAACAAAACAGTCTCTGGAGTTGACCTGGGTTCACATTCCAATTCCTCTCCCAGTAATATTACCTTAGGCAAGCTCTTCTCTACCCCTTAGACTAATTTTAAGATTTAAGAAATATAATCCATGTAAAATGTTTAGCAGAATCCCTGGCATAAAGTAAACCTTAGTCAATGATAACTTTTATTTTGTTACTATATTGCTGAATATGGTTAAAACAATTTAGAAAACATATTTTATTACATCCTATATGTTTAATTCAACTTGGAACAATGCATTTCAGAAAGATATCCAAGATTCAAGACATTTAAACTAGATGAAAACCTTTTGTGTGTAATAGAGCATGTTTTGGTTACTGTAAAAATCTATCCATGTGGGATATCATCTCCCCTAGAGACAGTTAAAAAAAAAACCCAAGACGAGACTATCTAGCTTACATTTCAAACCTAATTACAGTCACAAGTTATAGTAAAGAATGTTCCCTTATAGTTGACATTGTCCTTGAAAATAAATGTTTCAGCTTTACCATTTTGATAAACAATATAGAAAAATATGGAGACTCATTCAACTTCTTTAGGGAATCGATTTCCTTTATCATTATTACTCATTTTTACACGGCTCCTGTGAAGTGGGGATATGTGATGTGGCAAATTGGCTCACACAGTGAAAACTGACCAAGGATTTGGGCATATCTTTCTCCTGTTTTCAGAAGAAAGGCTATGTCTATGTTCTTCCCCTTAAGCTACCCAATTACTTTGCAGCCACTCCCCTTGGCTCCTAACAACAACAAGATGTCATAATTCCCAAAGAGGCAGCTGCATTTAGTTACTGTGTTGTAGACATGCACACATATGAAGTTGACACCTAATTAAATAATAAAATCGCTTTTTTTTTAAATGTTCAAGTTCCTTGTGCTTGAAAGAGACCAAAAGTAAAATGATCACACATTATATCAGCATAAATGAAGATTTCAGTAGAAAGGATGCCAAGGACAGTAAATACAGGCACTTGCATAATGGGAGAGTGTCCCAGACTTCATCCTTAGAGTCACTGACCGGTAGCAGGTAAACAGCAGGCCCACCTGTTAAATGGTACATTCTCCAATCTTAGGTGAAATCTTCAGTTAGTGTGCCCTGCTTAAGGTCATTGTCTCCCAAAAGGTTTTAGTTTTATAGGAAGTTAACTGCTTGCTAGAACAGAACTTAACACCTCTGCTGTGTGGAATGCAAATATTATCATTTAAATAATTGGAAAGCAATTTAAAGCAAATACTCTGTTACATGAAAAAGATACCGAAAAAATATTCACTGAATCATGTATGTGTAGTTCAATGAAAAAGGGACATATGATTTCTCAGTTGTTTTTTCATATAATTATATTAAATAAGCATCAAAATATATAAATAAACATATAAATACATATAAGTAATTTATATTTGTGTCTGTGTGATATAATTTTTATAAGTAATTTATATTTGTGTCTGTGTGACATAATTTTTATATACTCATATTTTCATCTTTTCATTTTAATAAAGCCTCATCAGGTATTTTCCTTTTACTTTTAATTGCTTATTCTTTGTGAAATGTATTACTTATCTCGGCTTATTTTTGTTTTTTTAAGTACTTAGCTATAAAACCAAAGATAAGTCAAAATTTATTTCTTTTATATTTCCCATCATTTCACACAAGGAATGTACTACTTAGGCAAAAGTATATTATAAAATGGTGTGATTATAACCATCTCATGTTGAATAACTAGGTCTCAGAGCATCTTTAATGGTATCTTCTTCCCAGCAGAGTAAAAACACAAAATTATATTTATGGACTCCAGATGTGTTGTCAAATAAAAAGCATCTCTAGAACTATTTGACGTATTATCATTTACTTGTTTCCACATTTATCAGGCAGAGCAAAACTTGACCTCACATTAATATATCTTCTTTCTGAAACTGTTGAAGCCGTCTGTACAGCTACTCATTTTACTCATGCTGTTTACTAGCAAGATGTCACAGACAGGAAACAGACTGACAGTAAAGATCCACAGACTCTCTCTAAGTGCATCAATACAGACATTTCAAGAAAAGCTCACTGGGACCTACTAGTGCCACAGTGTGAAGTTTAAGCTATATAGTCAAATGAAGGGAAGGGTCTACATTTGATAGTTTCACTTTTTCAATGTAAATTGACCTGAGAGTGAAGCATAAATTTGCTTAACACTGTTTATAATTCAATGATAAGAACTAGTATATTTGTGTCAGCACTTCTTTTCAACATATAAAAGAATAATTGTACCCCCGTTTAAGTAAGATACATCTTAGATCACTCAGGAAAAGAATGTCGACTATTTGAGTTTTTCAAATATTAGAATTCATTGGTAAAACACAACAGGAATAAGCAGAAATGTACTTTAAAAAATTATATCTGATCATTTCATTAGTAGGTTGAAAAGAAGGAAAAGTACTTGTTATCAAATTTTGGGAATTCTAATATTTTCTCACATATTTTTATCTTTATAAATTAGATTTCTCATTAGCAATTCACAAGAGAATTTTACTTCAACAGTAGGTAATCACAAGAGAATAATGCATACACAGCTTATCCATAGGATTGCAATAGTAGGTAACTACCAGAGAAAAATGCATATATAGTTTATGCATAGGATTGACCTTGGTTCCAAACACAACATTCTTTTTTAAATTTGCCATATTTTTAAACCAAACTGTTTCCTCCATAGACTCATTTCTAACTTACCTGTACTCAAATTTTATGTGCAATAAAAGAAATTTAAGGTTGATAAGATACATTTTATATCTTTTTTCTCTCACTATATATCAATATAATGTTTAAAATGCATTTTTCAAATCAAAACCACAACAAGATACCACATCACAATCACTAGGATGGCTAGAATTGAAAACTGGAAAACGTAAAATGTGGAGAAACTGGAACCATCATATTTGCTGATAAGAATGTAAAATGGGCCGGGCGCGGTGGCTCAAGCCTGTAATCCCAGCGCTTTGGGAGGCCGAGACGGGCGGATCACGAGGTCAGAAGATCGAGACCATCCTGGCTAACATGGTGAAACCCCGTCTCTACTAAAAAATACAAAAAACTAGCCGGGTGAGGTGGCGGGCGCCTGTAGTCCCAGCTACTCGGGAGGCTGAGGCAGGAGAATGGCGGGAACCCGGGAGGCGGAGCTTGCAGTGAGCTGAGATCCGGCCACTGCACTCCAGCCCGGCGACAGAGCGAGACTCCGTCTCAAAAAAAAAAAAAAAAAAAGAATGTAAAATGGTGAAGCCACTGTGAAAAACAGCTTAGTAGTTCTTCAATAAGTTAAACATAGAATTACCATATGACAGTGATTTCACTTCTAAGTATATATCCAAATGAATTTAAAAGAAGTGTTCAACAAAAACTTATATAAGAATGTTGATAGCAGCACTGTTTATAACAGTCAAAAAATAAGAACAGCTCAATTGTCCATCAATGCATAAACGAAATGTGGTATATCTATTTTGGAATGGTTACATGGAATATCATATAACTGTAAAAAGGAATGAAGTACTGATCCACGTTACAACATGGATAAGCCTTGAAAACATTATGCTAAGTGAAAGAAGACAGACACAAAAGGACACGTAGAGAATGATTCCATTTATATGCAATATCCAAAATAGACAAGTGCATAGAGACAGAAAACAGAGTAATGGCTGTCAAGGGCTAGGGATTAGAGAGAATGTGGGATGACTGCTAAATGGATATTGAATTTTCTTTTGGGGTGATGAAAAATGCTCTGAAACTAGATAGTGTTGCATAATTGTTGTAAATGTCCTAAATGCCACGCAATGGTACACTTTAAAATGGTTAAAATAGCAAATCTTATTTTATGTGTATTACACCAAAATTTTCTAACTACATTGTTGACAATGCCTGGCCATATGGTCTACTGTTTATTTAAGAACTTATGTGTTTGAACTAGTTTACAGTCCCACCAACAGTGTAAAAGTGTTACTATTTCTCCACATCCTCTCCAGCACCTATTGTTTCCTGATTTTTAATGATTGCCATTCTAACTGGTGTGAGATGGTATCTCATTGTGGTTTTGATTTGCATCTCTCTGATGGCCAGTGATGATGAGCATTTTTTCATGTGTCTGTTGGCTGTATGAATGTCTTCTTTTGGGAAATGTCTGTTCATATCCTTTGCCCACTTTTTGATGGGGTTGTTTGTTTTTTTCTTGTAAATTTGTTTGAGTTCTTTGTAGATTCTGGATATTATGGAAAACAGTATGGCGATTCCTCAAGGATCTAGAACTAAATGTACCATATGAACCAGCCATACCACTACTGTTTCTTTTGCTGTGCAGAAG
>NW_016804135.1:1187671-1206310 GCF_001698545.2 Rhinopithecus bieti | reverse complement strand
CATGTTCTCACTCATAGGTGGGAACTGAACAATGAGATCACTTGGACTCGGGAAGGGGAACATCACACACTGGGGCCTATCATGGGGAGGGGGGAGGAGGGAGGGATTGCATTGGGGAGTTATACCTGATATAAATGACGAATTGATGGGTGCTGACGAGTTGATGGGTGCAGCACACCAACATGGCACAAGTATACATATGTAACAAACCTGCACGTTATGCACATGTACCCTAGAACTTAAAGTATAATAAAAAAATAAGAAATAAACTATAAATATTGAGATTTAGTGATGTAGTTATGTTTGCTGTAGAGCTTATTTTAAGTATATTCATAGATTTTGAAGTTAATGTGTATTGCTGTCCTTTTTATTCCAAACATTAAGAGCATCAAAACAGACTAATATTTTCTTCCTAATGTAAGATAAAAATAATAAAGCAATAATAAAAAAAAGAATTTGTGTGTTTGTTGAATTTCATAGAGATTTTCTAATAAAACTTTAAAGAATGAATATCTGTTCTCTCATAAAATCCTAGGATTAATGACAGTAAATGAATTTGTAAATGGATATAAGCCTATAATGGCAAAGATAATTAATTGTGAACTAATATCAGCAAGTAATATTTAGGAAACTAGGATGAAGAATGATTAATGATGTGGCAGAGAATGTTCATTGTTCTCCTTACTTTGTTTATAAAATTTGTAGATGGGAGCAGGAAAATTAATTTGGAGCCTATTCCCAAAACATTTTACTCCTAAAGTTAAATTTTGAGTCATGCCTTAATTTTCCCAAAGTATAACAGTGGTCTTTGTCCAGATGAGGTTCCAGTAGCTGGATTTATCAATTATTATTTATTATTAAAGGCAATCTCTAAAATGGAGATCATTATATGTGGAAATATTAAGATTACGCACAATTTCTACCAAGATATCAATAGTGAGAGAATTTAACTTCTAAGCACTGCTTCTGCAAATTTTGAAACATATTTTATTTATACATCAAAATCTTCAGTGTCTTAAAAGATTCTTATACTGTCACACTCTGTGCAAGTTATCATAATAAAGAATCTGCTTTAGAAACAAGAAGAAATAATCCATGTCAACTTTAAATGAAGGCCCCTTTCCTTGCAAACAGTAAAGCACTTGCAAAATCAAGCAAAGTATATTAGGAAAGGAAGCCTAGGGATTCTGGAACGTAAACAATTTTGCTATTTAAAATATGCATGTGTTTGAATTCTTCAAAGAGCAGTCCTTATTCTATCTTCAACATGCATATACCATTTTCTGCAATTAAAAAATTCAGTTACATTTTTTATAATACACTGGTATTTGGGTATGGGGGGTGTACAGTGAGATGAGGAACAAAGAATGGGAAATAATGTATTAAGAAGTTTGATATTTGACAGGTTCAAGAAGAGGTTATACAAGATGTACTCCAAGAGTATGTGGTAATCTTGATGTATGGAGACTGGATCCAACTGCAGTCAGACTGTTGAATAGATTCAAATTTCTTCTAATCCAACCTTCTCCCTCAGAAATTCCTTCTAACCCAGTCATCTCCTTGGGCAAATCCTATGGGACAAGAGTTTCAGGGGACACTACAAGGAAGCATACGATGACTCAGACTATACGAATTTTCTATTCTCTTCCATCTTAATCTCACTGTCATTCTCCTTTAGCTAGTTACCTAGTCTCAGTTTCTTATCACATGCTCATACCTTGCATTCCACACCATACAAGTATTAAAATTTTTTAAGTAATTTATATCTTGGATTGCAATTTCAAAATTATTCTTAAAATAGTGCATTCAACTTTAATTGGCTAGTCTCCTATGAGTGAAAAAATCTAGTGTCATGTGCCAAAATAAGCAAAGTGAAATAGAAACTCTCAAAAAAATTCATAATTTTCTGTTTTAGATTATTAATTGCTGCCCTTCACTTTAACAAAATTATCTATAAAGATATTTAAATTTAGGTGAAATATACACATTTAGATTACCAGTACTTTATTTAGGTTTAAATGCTTTTATGTAACTTTACTCTCATTTTAGAAAACAAAAATCCTCCTCCTAAGATGCATTTGTCTGCAGTTTTCATTTCCTGTAATGTCTGTTTCATTTTGGTTTCAGGCTAATGCACATATCCTAAAGTGAGTTGGGAATTATTCCAACCTCCTCTCTTTTCTCAAATAATTTCTGTAGAATTGATATTATTTATCCATAATTGTTTGATATAAATAGCCCATGAAGCCATCTGGACCTAATGTGTTTTTTTAGGGGGCAATTTTTATACATAATTTTCATGTATGAGATTGACAAATGTTCAGATTATCTATTGGTAATTTGTATCTTCAAGGGATTGGTCTATTTCATCTAAATTGTCGAATTTATGTGCATGGAGTTGTTTGTGGTACTATTTTCTTCAGTGTCTGCGGGGTCAGTAATGATATTCCCTCTTTCTTTGCTTACGAGTTTATATGTGTTTTCTCTCCTTTTCTCTTGCTAAAGTTTGTTAAGAACTGTATCAGTATCAGTGATTGTACAGTGTCATCATTTCCTGTTTGTCTTTGCTCTTTCTTGTATCCTTAGTATAAACTCACTTTTAGCTGACTAAATAAAGCCCATTTCTGTTACTTACAGCTTTAAGAATTCCAATATGCCCTTATTTTAAGCAATACATAACAAGATAAAAATCTATAAACCCTTTTGGAGCACAACCACTGAATGAATGAATTCAAAGAAGATTCCTGGAGAAATAAAAGCACAGTGAAACTAAATAACTTTTATAAAGTAAAAGAAAAATATTTTGGGTACTGTGACTGCTGCCTCCCCTTATTTTACATCCTCCAAGCACAAAGACAAATTAAATTATTCTGGAAATGCTTTTCCTAACAAAGGGGACAGTTTTTTAGGTTTGCTTGTTAACAGAATCCTGTGATCTTCAAAGTATGCACAAACAAATGCTTAGCAATGGTATAACCATGTTTTCCTAGGAATTAGAAAAAAATTCATGGTTTTCTTAGGAACTGAAAACATCCATGAATCCTAGAATATATATTTTCTATCTTCTATTATTTTCATTGTTATCACTATAGTTACGTATTTCTTGAACTTTAAAATAACGTTTATTGATTCTGAAATCTCTTCAGCTGAATCCTTAATCAGTCAAGTTTTTAGGTCCTGGTCCATGTTGTTAGAGGAGAATATCTTTAGAATAAAGAATATCTTTGGAATATCTTTAGAATAAAGAAGATAATACATAATTTATGAAAATGTTTTCAGCTGTCATCAACACATAAAGATTAGAAAAAGTAGAATCTAAAGTTAATTACATTTTCTGTTTAGTTTGGATGTAAAGTAAATTGTCAATATGAAATTTAACTTTTCATCAAACTAATTGGATAGGCATTTATCAATTAAAATATTGCCATTGTTGATTTTGTGATATGCCAAATTTTCTAATATTTTAGGAGAAATTTAAAACTTCCAAACAGTATTAATTTATTTTTTAAAATATATAATATACAGTCTGGTTTTGTCTGGATTTTGTTTTGTAGCAATTGCTATTGGAGACTTCATCATGAGATCTTGCCAAGACCTATGTCCAGAATGGTATTTTCTTCTAGAGTTTTTTGAGTTTTAGGGCTTATATTTAAGTCATTACTATATCTTGAGTTGATTTTTGTATATGGTGAAATGAAGGGGTCCAGTTTCAATCTTCTGCATATTGAACTGACCAACCAGTTATCCCAACATTATTTATTGAAGAGGGAGTCCTTTTCCCGTTGCTTGTTATTGTCAACTTTGTCAAAGATCAGATGGTTGTTTGTGTGAAGCTTTGTTTCTGGGTTCTTAACCTAGTCCATTGCTCTGTGTGTCAGTCTTTGTACCAGTACCAAGCTGTTTTTGTTACTGTAGCCTTGTAGTGTAGTTTGAAGTCAGGGAGTGTGATGCCTCCAGCTTTCTTATTTTCACTTAGGATTGCTTGCACTATTTGGACTCTCTTTTGGTTCCCTATGAACTTTAAAGTAGTTTTTTTTTCCTAATTCTATGAAAAACAGAATGGGAAGAAATATTTGCAAACTATGTATCTGACAAAGTTCTAATACCCAGAATCTATGAGGAACTTAATTCAACAAGCAGAAAGCAAACAACCTCATTAGAAAACAGGTAAAGGACATAAACACTTCTCAAAAGAAGACATACAGGTGGCCAAAAAGCATATGAAAATAATGTTCAACATCATTAATCATCATAGAAATGAAAAATCAAAGCCCTAAAGATACCATCTTGCACTAATCAGAATGATTATTACTAAATATCAAAAAATAATAGATATTGGAGAGGTTGTAGAGAAAAGGGAATGCTTATACACTGCTAGTGGGAATGTAAATTAGTTCAGACACTGTGGAAATCAGTTTGGAGATTTCTCAAAGACATTAAAACAGAACTACCATTAGACCCGCAATCCTGTTACTGGGTATATACACAGAAGAATAGAAATCATTCTATCAGAAAAGACACATACACTCATAAGTTCATCACAGCATTATTCATAATAGCAAAGATATAGAATCAATCTAGATACCCATCAATAGTGGACCGAATGAAGAACATGTGGTACATGTACACCCTGGACTATTATGTAGCCATAAATAAGAACAAAATCATGTTTTTCAATCTGCAGCAACACAGATGCAGCTGGAAGTCATTATCCTAAGCAAATTGATGCAGGAACAGAAAACCAAATACCTCATGCTCTCGCTTATAAGGGAGAGCTAAACATTGAGTACACGTGGACACAAGAGGGGAAGAGTAGACACTAGGGCCTACTTAAGGGTGGAGGGTGGGAAGAAGTGGGGATGGAAAAACTACCTGTCAGGTATTATGCTCACTACCTGTGTACAAGTAGTAGTTATGTACAGGTAGTACAAAGTAATTTGTACTCCAAATGCCAGTGATATGCAATTTACCCATGTAACAAATATGCACATGTACCCCCGAACCTAAAATAAAAGTTAAGAAAGACAAATAAAATAAAGTAAAAAAACTAAAGTGCATGGTGGAATCTACAATTTTGTTTTTGTACTTTGGCTAAACTATATTTTCCCTGAAATGCCTTTATTTACTCCATCGCTTTTCTCCTTGTTTAGACTAGACTTTGGTTTCTGCTGTTCCAGAAAAAAAAGACAAAATGTGAAAGAAAATATGATATTTTAATACAATTAGGGATACATTACTGAGTGAAGTTTTACCTTTCTCTCTCTCTCATAGTTTGAATTAGACCTAATTTTTCCCTTCTCTGTAGTAGTACTATAAATCTATCTCTTGGTAACGCTCTCATGATGGGCACAGTATAGTTCTATTCTCTGGAATTTGGGTGTGGTCTTGTGACTGACTTTGACAAATGAGATATTAGTGACGTGATGTGAACTAGGTTTAAAATGTGTTTGCATGGATGTTTTTCTCCTCTTTCATCTCCATTTTTCTCTGTAAGCACATGCTTTGGGTAGCCACTAATTCAAGGTGGAGCAGACATAGATCCGATCCACAACTCAGAGTCACTCCCAGTGGAAACCATCCTTCATAAGCTGAACACCCACCAACCCAGAGTCATGCAAATGTGTTGTTGTAAGCTGCTAAGTTGAAGTAGTTCCCTGCAAGAACACTGTATGAGGGCTTAGAGGGGAGAAATGACAGCATACTATTTCCAGGCATAAGAGGACCAACCTGTCCTCACAAGAGCACAAAAATTTCCAGGCATAAGAGGACTGACCTGTCCTTGCAAGGCGTAGGAAGACCAACCTGTCCTCACAAGAGCGCAAAAGAGCATTTACAATTTCCCTTCCTCCACCCTTTCCCTACAGAAGAAAGTAAAGACCTTCTGAAAAAAATGAAGTGTGGAGGACTGGATAAGGAGGTACCGTGAAGGAGATTCAGACTCAGTATAGAATCAATAATTTGACAAAGATCTCAGTGAATGCCAATAAGGAATAAAACTATGCCAGAAGCAATGTCTTGTATCTCAAAGCATTCCAATGTGAAACTGACAACACAGTAGCATTTGCTTATTATTCTATAGCTAGTTATTATCCTCAGGATAAAGACCTGAACTTCAAACTTCCTGATGCAAAGAATATTAAATTGATTTCTGGACAAGAAATGTTAACAAACTATAACAGAAACCTTAATGAATACTCCTCACACTAGAGTTCCTGTCTATCAGCCTATTTCCAGGTTTTTAGTGATGATGGGAGGATTCCTCACTCATTGCAGAGGAAAATAAAGGGTCCTTTCCCAATTTATTTGGTTTCTGTTTTAAAGGAAGCACAACATACTGTGTTTGGAAAAGAGACATAGTCTTATATTAATGCTATGAAGAAACCAGAAACCGGGGACAGTGTTGTACTAAATATGATAACTTCCCCTCCTGAAGAGGTTTAAGAGATCTACAAAGTATATTACACTTAAAAAAAACAAAAAAATTATTTTAAAACATTTTTAAATGATATACTGTGGGTAAACAGGAAATTTTCCAGATGTGAAAGAGAGATTACATACATAACAAAAAAAATCTATGAAATGGTACTGTCTTATGGATGAGATAACTGAAACATAGGCATCATTCAAGTAGGTGGTACAGAAATGAATTTGAACCTATATGATAAATATACCACAAGATAAACACTGATCTCTTTTTATAGCATAACTTTGAAATTCTGTGCTGTTAATCCTGGTGTTAGTTTCTAATATCTGAATTATGATTCCTTAAAAAGGCTCATTGTTTTAAGCTCTTTGTTGACATTGAACTATGATCTGTTCATCTGTAGAATGACACTTTTCTGCCATAATTTTGCATTTGAGTCCACAGTAAACAATTTTTAAAATATTTCCAAACATTTTGAGGAAAGACTTGACATGTAAGTGCATGCTTCCAAACTCTAGTCCCATCTTAAACTCAATAGATCAAGAATCTTAAATTTATTTGCCTTGATAATATACATAAATATATAAAATGGAGGTGCCCAAAGCCTATATTTTTTGCCAAAGTAGATCAAGTATGCACTCCACATTCAATATTCTTCCAATGACTTAAATATAATGTAGAAAGAAGCACATACAAAACATAACCTTTATGTATATTTACAATTTAAGAATGATGGCAAATTAAAGATATGTTTTGTCTGAAAAAATTAGTTGTTCAGCCAATGGCAGTAATCATAAATTTCTCCTTGCAATTGTTTTTACTCATAAGTGCTACGACCAACTTAAATTAAGGTACTTAAATAGCTACCCAAATACCTAAACAAGCTACCAATAAATACTGCTTCATGTATATGAATCTCACCATATGGAAAAAGCATAGTTGGCACAATATCTTCTTATCACTCAGATTAGCAAGAAGTAATAGAATGTGCTTAGTGCCTTTTCCATTCAAGTCTGATTTTCAACTTAAATATAATTATTTTATTGACAATTACTAATACATGGCTCATTGATTCCCGAGCATTATACTAAGTGAAATCTCATAATTATCCTATTAGGTAGGTACCGATATGTCACCTCCATTTCACAATAAGGAAACCAAGACAATGAGGAAACTGAGGTTAGAAAACTTGGCAAAATGATAGAGCTATTAAGAAGAAAAGGCAGGTCTCTGACCTAGACAGTCTGCTTTCAGAGTCTATTCTCCAAATTACTAGTCTGTACTATCCATTTCTACCATCATTTTCTTTTTGTATTTGTTTCACATTTTTTTAAAAAAACATTTTCAATTTGTCATTTATAACTACATTAAGTGAACATTAAAAGCATGATACCATTAGATAACAATGTAAGCAATCACTTTGAACCATACAAGCTTTTAATAAGCAGCTTTGCATATACTATTTTTTAATTTGCTAACTTATTTTTCTTTTCCACCATAAACAGAGAGTCATTTCAGGTATGGTCTTTCGTTACCACGGTTAATCTTCATATTTGTTGGTATCCTTCTTGTATTATTATTTCCTCCACACTATCCTCTCCTGCTTTACTTATTTTTAAACAATTGTTGTCTTTTCATTATGGGTAAGGCTTTATACCACAATAGATTCTCTTTCTACTAAAATATTTGAGATCATCAAGATGACTGAATTCACGACCATCTGATGAAATATTTTTGAGGGTTAAAGGAATCTTATTAATGATGACTCCCATTAAAACTTATATAGAATAGACTCTCTCTTGGAAATCTAAATTTATGTTTACTCTAGACATGTAAGGTGGGCCTTGAAATAAATACATTTGATAGACTAAGATGGTAGAGAAGTGTGTTAGTCACAAGCTGTAGAGTCATTAAAGGAAGAAAAGCCTAATGTGTGTTTACGGAAAGCGTAAGAAGCTTAGGACATCTGGGATAGAGGCTCCCATTTCCATGGAAATAGATAATAAAGCTACAGAGGGTTACTCATAGTTTAGAAGACTGTGATCACCAGATTAAGGAATTTGACCTTAATTTAGTAGACGGTGCAGGCTCATCCAGTGTTTCTGGGCAAGAAATGGTGAACCAAAACATAAAGAACCAAAGCTTAAACAAGATTAATCTAATTGGTGATTATAGCTGATGGATCATGGCAAGCAGTTAGAAGACGGATGAGACGCCTCAAGTGTGAAGTGATAAGCTTTACACTTTGTCAAGGATTTTTTTTGTCTTTTTAAATATGTGCTATAATGAAAAGATTTGCTCTGACTGAGAAATCCGATACTGGAAAATTTAGTGAAACTTAAAAACTTTAGTGATGGATTTCCTGGCAACAATAATTTTTTTCCAAGACTTACTCCAAAGTTATATTAATGAACACAGCTGCAAAATCAGACCCTTACAGATTATACCACAATTCCCTAAGATTGAACACCAGGAAATACAACATTTTTTTTTTCTATTTTCATTTACATGGACTTTGAAATGAAGCTAGTCAAATACATTTTTATGAATTATTGATCCCCTTCACTTTATGTGATCTATATAATTAAAAATAATACCATGAAATCTTGGGTTTTCAATACAATACATGACAGGCAGAATAAATACTGTATAATTGATTATATATTTATTTTCTACAAAATGGCTAGCTTTTTTAATGATTATTCATTTTGCAGGGTGAAGAAACAAAGGATCAAAATCAAAATTAAGTAACTCTTGTACTACCCGGCAAATAAGTCTGAGTAAAGTAAGTAGGGCCTTGTTACTCTGACTCTAGTCCTTTTTTTGCCCTTTTCACCAATAATCACTCAGGAAAATAGAAATTTTCTTCTTACTGAAGAAGAAAATAAATTTCACAGCATTGGAAAATGATATTTTAGAAATAGTGCCTTCAAGTGTCAGTAAAAAATGTAGGGCTTTTATGTTATTGTATGCTTTAAAATGAGACATAGAATACAGACCTAAATTTGTTCTGTAACATGGCCAGTGGAAGCCAAACTGCCATGTATTTCTACACTTCGCACTAAAGAAATGACTAGTTCAGGAAAAATCTTAAAACATACATTTGTGATATGTGCTAGTACTAATAATAGTGATAAAGCACCTACCTTGCCTTGATGATAACTTCACCCATTCTTTAATTTTTTAAATAGTAGGATGTGGCCTTATTATGAGTGTATAATATCCTTGAACTCTATTTTCATTCTAAATGCAGAAAATTAACAGGTAGATTTATATGACTGACTATGACAAAATACAATTTCAAGCTGTCTATTATCTCTAAAATAACTTTTTTCACTATAAAGTTACTTATAATGTTTTTACTTTACACTTTTTTCTTTATACCTGGATGCAGGCTTTTATACAACAGTGTTTTGTTCTGTCCTCACAATAGCCTAGCCAAGAGAGGGTCACTAAGTACTAACCTGGCAACAAGTGAGTCTGCCCCATATAATGAGCCTCCACATATGCACAAAAACTTTAATGTACATGTGAGTTACCTGGAGATTTTGTTAAATTGCACAATATGAAGCAGTAGGTCTAGTGTGGTCTGAGACTCTACATTTTAAGTAAGCTCTGTGATGCTTGCTTCTGATTCTCAGACCACTGTTTGAGTAATAAGACTATGGTAGCACCCTAGCAGTAAAGAACATAGAAGGTCATTTTCAATAGGATTCTCACAGCACTGTGAATACAAGATACTTGGAAAGTTTATTGATACTGGGAATTGCAGAGTTAATGCCAAGACAGCTGCAGTGAACTTGTAAGTATTCGCAGTACAGTGCATTCCACACAGTTGAGACTAAAGGAATGAATAATCCAAGGAAGATCCTAAAAGATGTTAGTGATAAATGTTAGACCTAATGCTAGTGATGATAAAGTACCCTATTGCCTAGAGAAAAGCTTCATCCAAAAAAAAATTTTTTAAGCTAAGCCTGCTTAGCTGTATAATGTTTCTCAAATCCAAACCAATGCAAAATTATTCTGCCAAGTTTAGTTTCAAGGAAAAAGTTTTTTTTACATGCTAAGACCTGTTTTAATTTCTTACATAATGAAAATTGTTTTCTTTTTATAGTTACCCAGAAACTTTAGAGATATTTTAAATGATATCAAACACTTCAGTACATAAGGAGTGACAAATACAATGTAATCGTATTGTTTCACTTAATGTCTAATTTTTGTATCCCTAATACTCTTATTTTGCATTATGTTTGATCTTATAAGTGTCTCCAAATAGTTTTGTACAAATAAAAAAAGGCATAAAATGAAAATTAAACAATGTAACAAAGATGGAGCAGAGATGTAGGAGAAAAGGAAGAGGAATGAGAGAAGAAGGGAAGGGAAAATAAGCATGAAGCAAAAATGTAGGGGGAGGGGAAAGCAGCCAATTCTGGAAAGAAAACGAGAACAAAGAAAGGAATGGGTTAATTTTGGTTTATTTAACTTTATTGAGGTATAATTGATATGTGAAAAATTGCAAGCATTTAATATGTACATCTAGATGAGTTTGGACACATGCTTACAGCCATGATGCTATCATCACAACCAAGATACTGAACATATCCATCACCAAAAGAACTACATTTTTGTAAAATGAAGAAAACTGAGGTCAAGTTTCTCTCTCTCTCTCGTCCCTCTCCCTTTACCTATCGATTTCTAATTGCTCCAGTATCATTTGTTGAAAAGGCTATCTTTTATTCCACTGAGTTGCTTTGCACATTTGTCAAAAATTAGTTGGGCACATTTATGCAGGTCTATTTCTACGTTCTCCATTCTGTTCTGTTGACCTACATATCTGTTCCCTCCATCAGTATCACAGAGTTTAAACCATAAACAACCAAGACTATCTAGCATCCCTACTACTTTATGCTTCCTTTTCAAAGTTGTTTTAGGAATTCTTTTCTTTTGCATTTCTATGTACGTTTTAGGATATTCTTGTCTATACCTAAAAAAAAAAAGTCTTTCTGGAATTTTGATTGGGATTGCTTAAACCTGCATATCATTTTGGAGAGAAATGTTATCTTAACTATGTTGAGTCCCAATCCATAAATAAGGTATCTCTATCTAGACTTAGATTTTCTTTGTTTTCCTTCATCAGAATCATGTAGCTTTAGAGATAAAAATCTTGTACAAGTTTCATTAGATTTACACCTAAAATATTTCACTTTTGAGCCATTGTAAACAGTACTGTAATTTTCTGTGTGTCCACTTCATTGATAGTATATAAATATGCTTTTTTTGCATGTTTATCTATATCTTGTGAATATGTAGAACTTATATGTTCTTACTTTTAAGCTCTAGATGCATTTTTGTAGATTCCTTTAAATATCCTATGTGGAAAATAATATATATAAGTAGGAATAGTCTTATTTATTGCTTTCTGATACATGTTTTTATTTTATTTTCTTGCATTATTACAGTGGCTAGAACTTCCAGCACTGTGTAAATAAGAGTGTTAAGAGCAAATATGCTTGCCTTGTTCTCAATATTTAGAAGAAGAGTATTCAATCTTTCAGCATTAAGTAAAATATAAGCTATAGGGTTTTTTTTTTTTCAATAGGTGTTCTGCATCAAGTTCTTCCCTAGTTCCATTTTCTGAGAACTTTTATCATGAATGAACGTTGACTTTTGTCAAATACTTTTTCTGGATTGATTGATATAATCATGTGATTTTTTTTTCTTTCTTAGCCTGTTAATACTATTGATTACACTGATTTACAAAAATAGAAACTTACTTGGATCCCTGGAATAAAATATATTTGATTATAGTGTACAATTATTTTTATATATGACTAAATTTTATTTGATAATGCTTTGTTAATAACTTTTCTGCCTATATTCATTAGGTATACTGCCCCTAATTTCCTTTTACTGTAATGCCTTTGTCTGGTTTGGGTATCAGTGTAACATTAGCTTCATAAAAAGCATTTTCTTCTATTTTCTGAAAGATATTGTGTGTAATTAGTGTTAATTCTATTTTAAGCTTTTGGTAGCACTCTCAAGTGAAATGATAAGGGCCTGAAGATTTAACTTTTGGAAGTTTTAAAACTATAAATTATCTATTACATATTGGATAAATCCTGATAGTTTGTGTTGTTTGGTCCACTTCTAAGTTGTCAAATTTATGTGTGTACAGTTATTAATGTTGTTCCTTTATTATTCTTTTAATGTGCACAGGAACTGTAATGATATTCCCTGTTTTGTCCCTGATTTTTATAATTTATGTCTACTGTCCTATTTTATTTGTAAATCTTTCTGGAGATTTGTTAATTGTATTGAATTTTTTGAAATATCACTTTGCTTCAGCTCCATAAAAATGTGGGCAAAGAACATGAACAGAAACTTTTCAAACGAAGACATACATGCAGCCAACAAGCAAATGAAAACGTTCAACATCACTGATCATTAGAAAAACACAAATTCAAACCACGATGGGATACCATCTCACACCGGTCAGAATGACTATTATTAAAAAGTCAGAAAATAACAGATGCTGGCGAGGTTGTGGAGAAAAAGGAACACTTATATCCTGTTGGAGTGTAAATTAGTTCTGCCATTGCAGAAGATGATGTGGCGATTACTCAAAGACCTAAAGACGGTAACACCATTTGATCTGGCAATCCCATTACTGGGTATATACCCAAAGGAATATAAATCATTTTATTTTAAAGACACATGCACGTGAATGTTCATTGCAGCGCTATTCACAATAACAAAGACATGAAATCAACCTAAATGACCATATACAATGGACTGGACAAAGAAAATGTGGTACATATACACCATGGAATACTATGCAGCCACAAAAAAGAATGAGATGAAGTCCTTTGCAAAGACATGGCTGGAGCTGGAGGCCATTAGCCTTAACAAACTAACACAGGAACAGAAAGCCAAATACTACATGTGCTCACTTATAAGTGAGAGCTAAATGATGAGAACGTATGGACACATAGAGGGGAACAACACACCCTAGAGGGTGGGAGGAGGGAGAAGATTAGGGAAAACAATGAATGAATACTAGGCTTAACACCTGGGTGGTAAAATAATCTGTACAATACACCTCCATGACACAAGTTTGCCTATGTAACAGACCTGCACTTGCACCCATGAACTTAAAATAAAAGTTTAAAAAAAAAGAAATATCACTTCGTTTCATTGATTTTGTTTTCCCATGATTTTATTGTTTCATTGATTTTTTCTAGTGTTTTGCTGTTTTCATTTTCATCGAATTGTGCTCTTTATAATTTTCTTCTGTTTGCTTGCTTTGGATTTATTTTGATACTTGTCTAGGTTCTTGAGGTGAAGACTAGATTATTAGTTGGAGACTTCTTCTCTTTCTAATGCATATAGTCTGCGCTCTAAATTTCCCTATTAGTACTGTTTTAGTGTATCTCTAAAGTTTTAATGTGTTGTATTTTCACTTCCACTCAGTCAACGTACTTTGTTAATTTTCTTGAGACTCACTTTAACCAAAAGAGTATTTAGGAGTGTTGTTGTTCAGTTCGCATAGTTGGTGAACACTTGGTGTAATTTAATTTTTTAAAATTTGTTAGGTATTGTTTTATGGCCACTAGTGTGGTATATCTTTGAATACCTTCTATGGGCACTGAAATATAGTGTGCATTCTGCTATCATCAGAAATATTCTATAAAATTTGATTAGATTCTGTTGGTTGACGGTGTTCTGGAGTTCTATATCTTTGTTGATTATTCCAGTTGTTCTGTTGAGACAGGTGTGTTGAAGCCTCTAACTGTAATTGTGGATTTTTCTCTCTGCTCCATCAGGTTTGCTATGCATATGTTGTATTATCTTGTTTGGTGTATATACATATAGGATTATGATATCTTCTTGTTGGATTGATCCTTTCATTACTACATAATGCCTTTCTATGTCCCTGTAGGTTTCTTTACTTTGAGGTCTGATTCATACGATATTAATGCAGCCAGTGCTGTTTTTTGATTAGTATTTGTATGAAATGTTTTTTCCATTTCTTATTTTAACCTGCCTTCACATTATATTTGAAAAGAGTTTTTGTGAACAACATATAGTTGAGCCACATCATTAATTTACTCTGAGAATTTATTTTACTTAGTGTATTAAGACTGTTTACAGTTAATTTGATTAGGGTCTCATGTTTACTATTTTATTTCTATGTATTCTGATCTATTTTTCCTTCTTCTGTTTTCTTTCTCTGGCCTTTCTATACACAATAACATGTTTTAGAATTATATTTTGATATATTTATAATATTTTCAATGTCTGTATAATATTTTATTGATTCCTTTAAATATTTTATTTTATTATACATAACTTTTCACAATCCGTTGGTGCTGTTATTTTACCAATTTAAGTTAAAATGTTAGGAACTTTTCCTTCTTTTATATCCTCTTTAGTCCTCCTTCATTTATAATATAATTACCTTAAATATTTCCTTACATACGATTTAGAATTATGTGACATTATTTTATAATTTTCTCCTTCAACCATTAAACATAATTCAGAGACTCAAGAGTAGAAAGACGATTGTATTAACTATTTTTTTTTTTTTTTTTGCTGTGTTCTTTAACCCTTCCTAATATTAAGATTTCTTCTATCTTTCATTTTCTGTTTAGAATACTATTCACCAATATTTTAACATGTGCCTGCTGGTGAAAAACAAATTAAGATTTTACTCATCTGAAAATGTCTTGATTTCCCCCCTTAATTCCTCAAAGATATTTTTTCCATATATAGAATTCTTGACAGTTCTTTTCCTTCCAAACTTAGAAAATAATGGGCCACTTCTTTCTGGACTCCATGGTTTCCAAGGAGACATTCACTGTCATTTAAATATACATGTGCATGTATGTGTGTGTATATACCAATCCCTACAACAAATTCTTACGCATATAGTTAAACCAAGAGTGGTTCCAAATAAATAGAAATTTAAGACTGAATTGATATTTACCTATATAGAATTGATTCTCTCTACTGTTTAGATTTAGTTATTAATGACTCTTCCTAGTGGTAAGAGCAGTACACTGCACACCGCGGCAAACAAGTATATAAATATCATCTATAGACATCTGTAATTTAGTGTCAGTATAAGGAAAGGCTTTGGGTCACTAAGCATTTGCTGCTATAGAACAGCTTATTGAAAACAAGACGTAAAATAAGACTGGTTGGTTGTTTTTAAGTGTTCTAGATAAGTTGGAGAAAAGAAATAATTAGATCAGATACTTAAATTACTAGCGCATGGCCCACAGGTGTCTCTATTCTAATACTCAGGATCCTGCTCCTTCCCAATCAATCCCCTAACTTTATCAAAAAGATCATTAAAGGATGGAAAATTCATTTGTGGTAATCCAGATACCTGCAGGATTAAACAATAAGTTTGCTCTCAGAAATGGAGTCTTTTTTTCTCTACCATCAGAAGTGTTTTGGTTTCAGCTAGAAAGGCTAGAAATATACCTTGATGAAAACAATACAAGGATATATGAATGAAGTCTCAGCCCCATATTATAATCTTTGAGAAATCTGATTAACTTTTCACTATACAGGCATCATGCTAGTTTCTGACATTGCTGATATGATGCTGAATGGACCTAGACTGATAGAGTCTGCTTAAGCTTTTCATATCTAATGGGGTTCACTTGGTAGAATGTTTTCCTAGGAAGTTGTCCATTTTATTTAGGTTTTCAGATTTATTTGCATAGTTTCATTTTGCTCTATTTGTTTCAATAGTTGTGTTCATTGTTATTTCTCATTTTGTGTATTTCTATACTTGTCTTTTCTTATTGTCTAATTTTTTTCAAAACATGCATATTTTTATTATATATATCTACTGTTTTAAATACCCTACCTTCTTGATTTTGTTTTATATCTTTATCATTTACTTATTTTGTTTTATTTTCATTTATTTGTTGCTCCTTTTCTAGTATTTAACCTGAGAATATATTTTTATTCACTTATTTGCATTTCTTAGTCCTTATTGATAAATATGATTAATTATAGAAGTCTTCCTTTGATTACTGCTTTAACATATAGATTCTTATGTGTGGTGTTTATATTACCTTTTATAAATTACATGTTCATAAGTTATTTTCCCTTCCTGCCAAGTAAGCTTAATAGAAAATTTTATTTAATATCCAAATGGAGGAGCTTTTATAAACCTGTTTTTTTTTTTTTTTTTTTTTTTTTTTTTTGAGATGGAGTCTCACTCTGTTGCCCAGTCTGAAGTGCAATGGTGTGATCTTGACTCACTGCAACTTCCAGCTCCCGGGCTCAAGAAATTCTCCTGTCTCAGCCTCCCGAGAAGTTAGGATTACAGGTGGCTGTCACCATACCTGGCTAATTTTTGTATTTTCAGAAGAGACTGTTTCACCATGTTGGTCAGGCTGGTCTTGAACTCCTGACCTTAGGTGATCCACCCACCTCGGCCTCCTGCTAGAATTACAGGCATGAGCCACTGAGCCCGGCTTAAACTTTTTAATTTTTTCTTGCACTAGGATCAAATACTTTTGAAAAATATTTGTACCTCATAAAATTTACTGACACATTCTTTGTGACCTAACATATTATCAAGTTTTGTGAATATTCCATACATACTTGATAACTAGTATATGATTGTTAAAATTGCAATAGTCTATATTAAGACTGTCCTTTTTCACACTGAATTCTATATTGGATATTAGGATTACAAACCTTGTTTTCTATATTTTGTATCTGTCTAATATATTTTACATTTACCCTCCTTTTTATTATTAGCCTGAGGTGTGTCTAAGCCTTTAGTTTTGCTTTTAGATTCAAATTGAAAACTTTTTTAGTTTAAAATGTGAGTTAATTCCAATCACCTATATTGATGTGACCTTATGTTTAAGCTCAGTTCTATCACGTTACTTTATGTTATACTTTTTATGAGCATTATGGCATATTTGCTGTGTTTCTCCACATCTTGTGTTTTCTTTACTCTTATACTTTTTTATATTTCTTTTAGCATATAAGAATGTTTTCATTGTTGTTCTAGTTGTTACCTTTGTATATACTCCTTATTTAAATGCCCTTAGTCTACTGCTTTTCTTATTTAATTTTTTACTAACTTATTTGCTAATTTTCGATGGTGTCTTTAATTTCCATTATTGCCTATGCAATCTATCAATGAGCTTATCCTGTTGCTTCTTTCACTCTCCTTATCTTACCATTTTAATTTGCATTATTTCTATTTCACCCGACTATATAACATTTATGTGTCATGTTTTCATCTTTGTCCTCATATTTACTTTAGACTTAGGCCTATGTTTAAATATTAACTGCTCCCCATCAGGCCCCTGCCTATCTTTCCAGCTTCATCTTATATGACTCATTTTTTGTTACCTTTCATCTTAAGAAGTCTGCTACCTGTTCTACTGCCACCACACCACTGTTACGCTCTGATTGGCATGGATTAATTATGTTATAGTGTTTATCACTACCTGAAATCATCTCATTTGTTTGTTTATTGTTTATTTCCCACCCCTCTTCTTCAAGATTCCATCTTCATATGAGCATAATCTTATCTTCCCCATCTATTTCATTTACAAGGTCTTGATACATGGACAGCCAAAAGGCTGTCCCGAAAAGAAATTAAAATCCATGAATCCTGCTGCGTTTTATTCTCTTATACTAAAGAAGTATGAGAAGAATAGTCCCAGAGATTTTAAGTGTGCCATACTTAAAAGAGAGAGCTAAATTCTATATAGGAGAACTTCCAACATTCAGAAACCAACACAGAAAAGTGCATCATTTATCCAATCACTTCTATTCAAGACATCCAATAATGTAACATACGTGAACAAATTTGATAATGATACAGGGGGGGCGGAGCAAGATGGCCGAATAGGAACAGCTCCAGTCTCCAACTCCCAGCGCGAGTGACACAGAAGACCGGTGATTTCTGCATTTTCAACTGAGGTACTGGGGACATCTCACTAGGGAGTGCCGGACAATCGGTGCTGGTCAGCTGCTGCAGCCTGACCAGCGAGAGCTGAAGCAGGGCGAAGCATCGCCTCACCTGGGAAGTGCAAGGGGGAAGGGAATCCCTTTTCCTAGCCAGGGGAACTGAGACACACAACACCTGGAATATCAGGTAACTCCCACCCCAATACCCCGCTTTAAGCAACGGGCACACCAGAAGAATATATCCCTCACCTGGCCGGGAT
>NW_016804135.1:1108197-1183598 GCF_001698545.2 Rhinopithecus bieti | reverse complement strand
GGGGGGAGGGATTGCATTGGGGAGTTATACATGATATAAATGATGAATTGATGGGTGCTGACGAGATAATGATACAAATTTACGACAATATTGTTTTAAACAAAGTTTCTACTTCTGAGTAACTAAGCTACAGAAAAGAAGTCCAAGTTAATGGGTTTTAATTTAAAATTGGTAATTGGAGAAATGAAGTGGTAAATTTACTATGTGACAATTTAACCAAAGTGTATTGGGGAATAGAAAAAAGAAAACTAAGAGAGACTGAGTAAAACCTAAGGAATAGCAAATATATTCAGGGAAGTGTAGCTCTCAAAGGCCTGTCACAGTAAGAATGAAGGGATCTTTAACATTTGCCCTTGTCCACAATTATGACTACATCAAAATGTGTACTGGTTGCAATAAAAGAAATAGTAAATGATATAAGCCTATGACTATGTTTCTATTTTAAAGTCACTAGATTATGCAAAGTAGTCGTTATTGGTGAATATTATACATTTCTACATAGCTATAAATCTGGCCAAAATTCCCTACATGACAACTATGTCTTCTGATCTTTGTAACTCCTGGGCCAAGCATACACCCGATACCTTGTGAGGTTTTAATAAATAGCAAACAAATAAATTAAATGTTATTAATGAGTATCAACTACTCATAAAAGTTAATGAATATGTAATTGTGTCACACTATTTAACCTATTTTTCTCTAATGATGTTTTATCAAATCTAATATGATATGCCTAAAATAAGTTGTAGATTCAACTCCTTACAAATCATGTATTTTGTGCCTGTATGTGTATTCATTCAAGAGTCTACTTTAGAAAGCAAGCAATTATATTCTAGCTTTATTCTGTTGTGGCTACAGACCTGTATATCTAGATATCTGTATATCTAGAACCTGCTATTGCACAGCTCAAAAGGATAAGCTGAATTTTAAAATTCAGTCCATTTGTAGAAATTGATTTAAAAGAGGGACCAATTAAATGAAATTAAGATTTGAAAAGCTATGAAAGAGAATATTGCTTATAATACAAACTATTGCACAAGCAGCTGGATAAAGATTTTAATTCATGGCTAAAACTATCAAGAAAGGAAAGGCAAAGGTGAGTTAAATTCTATCAAATAAAATGAAATTTAAGAAAACTGGGCTTGCCCTTCTTATGAAAATGTTTAGAGCAGATTATTCTTTAGAAAGGAATTAAAACTGTGATTTCCCTAGAATATTTATGAGCCATAACTACATAATTAGTGAACTGAGTTCATGAAGTCCAAAAAGTGAAATTTCATTAAATAAGCAGTAGTTATTAATTTAAATGTATTAGTATCATAATTAAATATTGCCTTATTTTTTATGTTACCTACATTGAATTCTAAACAGTACTTTCCAAAAATGAGCATGAAAAGAGCTTTTCTGTTTTAGGTGTATGTGATATATAGATAGATCTATAACATAATTTAAAGTAACATGCAAATTTTAACTTACCTTTTGAAATATGTACAACTTTGAGGACAAGAGTTGTATTGTGTTAAAACTTTTATCCCTCCAAACGCCCAACACAAGATTCTGAACATAATTAGGTACAAAGTAAGTAATATCAACATTTGTAGAAAAAATGAGGAATGAAGATTAGACTCCTAAAATTTATTAGAACATATTATCTTGTCCGCTTTTAGATATGTATTAACACTTACATGGCAATCTCCTGGAATGAAAAGCTTACATTATACTAAATAAATTCAAGTGACATGATTATTTCAGAGAAGACAACAATAAAGTAAGATGTTTGATTCAGAACAGGCAATATTACAAAGAATATTTTTATCAGTAAGTCATTCTAAGCATGTTTAATTAAAAGTTAATTAAGTTAATTAAGAACAGAAATAGCAAATTTAAATAATTGTGAAGAAAACAGATGACACTAATAAAAGAAAATTTTAAAAGCCTGGGAACTTTAATTAAATGTAAAACAAACTTTGAGCTATGTACATACAAGATACAAATATAGATTCAATTACTTGTAATTAGACATTAGAAAATCATTATTACTTATTTGCTTACATTGTCCATTTATTTTCTGAATACATGTTCTAATATATACAATTTTGCTGAAAATGATCTTTCAAAGTAATAGGTATTATCTCATTTTCTAAAAGCTTATTATACCTGGCTACTGTAGGCCAAGTGTAAGAAATGGTGGTTAGCACCAAATATACAAATTCTAGTTGTCTAAATTGAATCATGTGACTGAACACGGTGGCTCATGGGATCATCTGAGCTCAGGATTTTGAGACCAGACTGGGCAACATGGTGAGACCCCATCTCAACCAAAAAACAAAAAAAAATTGCTAGGTGTGGTGGTGCATGCCTGTGGTCCATGCCTACTCAGGAGGCTGAGGTGGGAGGATCACTTGAGCCCAGGGGGTGGAGGTTGTAGTGAGTCAAGATTGCACTACTGCACTCCAGCCTGGGTGACAGAGCAAGATCCTGTCTTAAAAGTAAACAAATAAATAAATAAATAGAATCTCGTATGGTGAGCTCGTTTTTTTTTTATGTTTATATATTAATTAGTTACTAGCCATGAGTAACAGAATACTAAACAAAAAAACTTACACAGTGAGAAAAATTTAATTTCCCATATAAGGAAAATTCTAGAGAATAGGGATTTCTAGATTTAGTTAATATAATAGTTCAAAGATGCCAGCGTTCTGGCTCTTCCCCGTAGTTCTCACAACTTTATTCGTAATTGCAAGATAGCAGCAGAAACTCCAACCATTACCGGACAACCCATGTCCCAAAGGAAATACAACCTTTTCACAGAAGCGCCCTGGCAGATTTTCTTCGTCCAGAGTTGTGTCCTATATCTTTGCTTAAATCAATGATTGAAAAACACACAGAATTTCCAGAATTTACTTAAACTTATCAACATTTGCCCTCTGGGGCTGATTAAAAGGGTTCACCTTCCATGAACGCATAAAAACAAACAAACGAATGAAAAACAGACTTTGCTGGCAAGAAATAAGGCTGTTAAGGATATTGAGGAGACCACAGACAAAACAATTTCTCAACAATATTCACTTAAAATTGATTTCCATCTATTATTTAATTTTCAGAATTATATAGACCTTTTCAAAGACTGGATTTTAGAAGACAGAATTGTTCTCCTGTATAGCTTTCTAGGTGTTACTTCTATAGCCATGTCTTATAGGTAGAGGGTTGTCCTCAGTCTCGTCTCTCATGCTTTTGCAGACCCACTTGCCATGTTTATTCCTGCCCAGAATCTCTACCTTATCTCTTCAAAACACAACATAACTATGTTGTAAGACACAAATGAAGTAACATGTCTTTCATAAAGTCTTCCACTCATTTTATTTTCACAAGGATTACTGTAATGCTTATTTAAAAATTGCTCTAATAGTATGGAAGTGTTACATAGTCAATGATCAAGTAGTATGTGAATGTTTTGTCACTGTCCTTATTCACTCTGATTTTCCAACCTCAGACAACTGACTTCTGTTAACTGGTGTTTATCAGTTCATTACATTTCTGTACAAGTCCCATATTTACATGTTGTTTGTTCTGTGGCATTAATGAGATTATACACTATGTATTGCAATTTGACCTGAGTTTAACTTGACTATATCTTTATATTTTCTGCTTCAGTATATATGTATCTACTCAAATCTTTTTAGTGCCTGAATAGCATATGATTTACCATGATTAATTTAATCTTCCATAATTGAGTAACTTTTAAATTGTTTGCCATTTTGTTCTTATGAAAAGTGACAATGAATATCTGCATGTGATTCCCCAAAACAGACTCCTAAAAATGAAATGTTTGGGTCAAAGTGTATATTGCTACTAATGTTTTAAAATTTCCCATCAAAATGCTAGTTCCATTCTACTTATAATTAACCAATATATGACTGCTTAATAGCCTGCATCTATATCAAATTAGATATTACCAATCATTTGTATAACATCATTGTTATTGTATTTTAGTTACTTTCATTACTAGTAAGATATCTTTCTATTTTATTTTCAAAATCAAATAGAACTTAGTATTAACTAAGAACTGTCCTTAGCATTACATTTCTCATAAATCATGTAATATATATGCCAATTTTATGAGTAGATACTAATATGATCACCAATTCAGAGAAGAGGATTAGGCAAAAAGAGATCACTTTCCAGGGCCACATGATCGGACTTGGAGAAGCCAGGATTTTAACCCAGATAGCTTGGATGCAAAGCTCAGCCAGGATTAAAGTACACTCTTCTGTACTTTCTTCTGAAATGGATGTTTTTCAAATTTTAATTCTCAGTTTATTCCTCTATCTAGAATATATTCTTTGTATTTCTGAGGTAAATTTACTTTAAAATACATAGCTTTAAAATTGCCCAAACAGCAATAAAATGCCCATTTTATCATTGACTCCACATCTATAATGGTGCCTGGGAAATTTGTGTAGGAATCTCAGGCTTAGACCCTTCTGTAAAAACTTCTTTCTCAATAGATTTTAAATGTAATTTTTATTATAAATAAATATATATGCTTATGGCTGTGCTACTTGCTTATGACTGTGCCAATCCACATGATTTTAGTTATAAATTCATTTTATAGTATGCACTAAGGGAAAGCTACTTTCATTACCCACTGCCAAACTCTATTCTCCACTAGTTTTTAACTGTTTATGGATTTTCTTCCAGATGCATTTAAAAATAAAAAAATTAAAGTCTATTAAATACAGCTATTAGGAATTTGATTGAAGGAAACTGGCATCTTTTCAATACTGTTATCTCAACTCATCATTCTACCTTGTTTGAGTTTTTTAAAAGACATTACTAACTTCACAAAAATTCAACATATTTCTTATTCCACTTCTTATGTTGTATGGGCAGTTTGCTGGTAATTGTCTATTTTTTACTGATAGTTTTCTGATTTTACCATGAAGATTTTATTGTTTATATATGTATTCTTCTTTGAAATATATGGTAGACTAAGCTCACAGTCGTCACACACAAAGAACAAGGAAGCTAAAATATTTATCCATAAACTCTCATCCACTAGTTCAGAACACTTACAGAGGCATTGATTCCAGAATTTTGGTCTGCCCCATGCAAGGGCAAGTGCCAGATGTCCTCAAAGTGTAGATCCTGACAGTAAGAGAGTAAGAGCTTTAAGATCTGAATGCATGAGAAGAGGGGACGCCAAGGGGCTATAACTGGGGCATCTCCAGTATCTGCCACAAGTAATGTTTATAATTGATTTCAGCTAATTCAGCTCTTCACAACTTGAAGGCTTTTTTATTTTTACTTTTGTTAGATATCTGTGACTTCAAAGCAATACCTTCCTAGACCTATGCAAGAGAAGCCCCTTTCCTGAAACTTCCTCCTTAGAGAAACTCACATATCAAGGATGCCATTTAGGTCTCACAGAAATACTTTTCCCGTTTCTTACCCAAAGTTCTTACGTCAAAAAGCAGTACTATCTTAATCCTGTGAAGATCTGTGGGCTCTGCTGCTGCCAATCCATGATTAAAAGTACTTATGAGTGTGAAGAGGATTTGAGTAGTAAAAAACTTCACTAAGAGAAAAGGCAACTTAGTCAATTTATTAAATTTTTCTTCTCAGATGACAATAAATAGTGTTTCAGTGTTGCCAAGGTAGAAGAAAACACATAAAGTTTGTCAACTTGATTTATAATTTAAAATTTTTAAAGCTATGGTATGTGGGCCTCCATGTGTACCCCTAACCTGGGCTTATACATATTAAATAATAAGATATAATAAATGAAACTTAGAATGAATTCTGCCATATTTACATAACATTTACTAGTAAGCAGGCACAAAAGTGTCATATAATCTGTTCTATCATCAGCAATGGTGAATCCAACGGGTCTGTAGCAAACATGATTCTTGCCTCCTTGGAGGAAAATTTCAGCTGAGAGGCATAAGACAGAAGGAAAGACCAAGGCAAGTTTCAGAGCAGGAGTGAAAAATTTTTTAAAGTTTTTGAGTAGGAACACAAGGAAGTAAAGTACACTTGGAAGAGAATCAAGCAGATGACTTGAGAAATCCAAGTGCCCAGTCAGACCCTTGACATGGAGTTTTTATGCATTGGAATGATTCCAGTGTTTGTGTGTCTCCTCACTTGATTTTTCCTTAGGGCAGGCAGGATGCACGCACAGTGACCTGCCAGCACTTGGGAGGGGCTACATGTGCCATGTGTATGTGTTCAGTTACTGAAGTTGTGCATATGCTCATTTGAGGCATTTTTTCCCTTACCAGTCCAGTGTTCCTAAAGGAAGTTCATATGCCAGTTAAAGTCTGCCATTTTGCCTCTTAGTGTGCATGCTGAGACTGCTCACCCAACTCCTGAGATCTTATTAGGAAGCCGCTGATCACCAGCTTCAGGTGTTTTCTATGTATTGAGAGTTTGCCTTTCCCTAGTGCCAGATTTGACCAATTATTATTTTAGAGAGACAGTTTAACAACTCCCTGACCATCACCTGATGGTCACCTGACATTCCTGGGGAGGGGGAGGGTACCATCTCCCGCCCTGCTCATGTCTGCTTAGCTACCTACTCTAACACTATGAACTGGTGATTTCTGAGGTTTAGGCATTCCCGGAAGGGCCTACATGAAAAGCTCATCTGAGGCATATTCGATACTGCCTTAATGTCAGAATTCTGTTCATCTAATTAGAGTCAGGGCAGAATTATCTACAGGTGGCCTTGCACAAGACCAGTACAAATTCCAAGCGTAGGATATCATCCAGCCAAGTCCTTTCTTCCATTAATACAAGAGCTGAGCTACCTATTGTGTCTAGGCCATCATGGACTTCTACCATTCCTTATGAAAAATAATCAACTCTCTAAGGCAGATTAAAGTAGAATTATTTAAAGCTCCTCTCTGTTAACTTTCTCTGGTGTGTGAATTCTTAATTCAGGTATTTAAAATGCTAACTATCTAACCCTGAATTATAAATTCTTGATTGGGGTACTTGCCCTAGTGCATAGATTAAAACTTACACACATAGCATTGTATACATTGAAACCCTATAATGGAAATTAAATGTAGTATAATGCACTGTTATGGAAGGCCTTGCCCTGGTTTTGCTGAAAGTTCTACGGGAGAACTGGGGCCTGGAAGCCTAGAGCAGGCACAAAGCTTTATGCCTCCTTTCTCATTCTGCGGTCCCCTTCCCAATCTGTCATGGACTTTTCAGGTCTAGAACAGTTCATGGAGAATCTGAGTAGGAATGTTAACCAAGAACCATCTGTAAAGCTATCAAAATTGGCCGCCTTTATGTCAACATCAGACTGCTAATGTATGTGACCTTTAAGATCCATTTGTGCTTGCTCTCAGCAGGATTGTAAAGATGTTCTTAACTTTCAAGAATGGAATGAATGCTGACTTTTAGCCTTCTTTATTCTCCCCAGTAGAAGCTGAGAAAACGTTTTACAATTTGAATGTGAGGCTTTTCCTTTTTTTTCCTTTTTTTTTTTTTTTTTTTTTTTTTTGGTTGAGACAGATTAAGGAGAAACAGAGCTTTAGAACTACTTTCCCTCCAAGGCCTCCAGGAGTTTGGCTGACAGCCCTAATGCCCACAGCAAGTCAAAAAGAATAACTGCACATTTGGTTTTCTGCAGAGCCCATTACCTTTAAGTCCCCTGCCCTTCCTCCAGGCGTTTTCTTGGCTAGGACTTAAACAAAGGATTGTGAAAGAAATATCAACCTAGCGAGCTTTTTCTAAACTTCCCACAGCCCTTTTCATTTATAGCCAATGCCCTCTGAGCAGAGCAAGGCCATATAGAGCAGAGCCCATGCCAGACTTCAAGACAGTGGTACTTCTGCATGAGATGCAATGAACAATGAAATAGGAGATTTCATCTTCTAGTTCACTGGCCTGGCTTGGCTTTTACAGTGCAGCGTTCTCAAGAAAAGAATCTACAACACTTCAAAAAATAAAAAATAAAATAAAAAAAAGCATCCTGTGCTTTTTCCAACATTACCCATCTACACCCTGCTTTCCTAAACCTATATGTCATAAACTGTGGAAAGAAGTATAAAAGGGACTCATTCAAGACCTGTCTCCAGGAGTCCCTTCACAATTCTGTGCCATGTGCTTGTAATCAGCAGTGGCTCCGGAGAATGAAGACTCAGATCCCTTGGATTCTTCTGCCTGGCCTTTTAGAAGCCCTCTGGTCTATGCCCTGCCCTTCGCTGAGGGCACCTCAAGCTTGTTGAAATGTTGGCCAGCTATGACTTTTAACCACTGCCAGAATTCTTTGTTGCAGGATTTACTCACATCCCTGAGGACATGGATGGAATAACTGATCTGTAAACAAAAGGGAAACAACTGCCAGCTCCTGAATCCAATAATAAGGATTACACTGTGGAACCCTTGTGAGACTCTTAAATACTAAATTCCACAGTCAGGAATGGGGAATGCCCCAATTTGGGGCTTTTTGGTGTCTCCATCATGGGTTGTGTGCCGTGTCTCTTGTTCCTAATGTTTTATTATGTCAACCACAAAAAAACCCCAAAAAACATTGCATGCCTCTGTAGTAGTCATCCTTCCTTTATTTTCATCCTTCCGTCTCAGATTTTCCCAGGCTTCTGGCTGATTCTTCAAGAGAAGGCTGGAGCCTGGAGGTTTTCCATATCAAGAACATTTTCAGAATCCTTAGCACTGGGACTTTAAGGATTCAAAACAAATGGATGTGCCTTGAGATAAATGGCTCCATTCCCCCATTTCTTTTCTGCCTTGGCCCTTAAGAGGTAATATAGACCATATAGCTTAAATGAGGCAAAATAGAAATGATCACCTATTTTAAATGGAGAACATACATGTATATCTTATGAGGAAACTGAATGATGAAGCCTCCCCATGTTATCTAGGAACTAGATAATGTTTTTTCTGTTTGTTTGTTTTCTGCAAGTGATTCTGAGTCATTGGTACTAGGACTTAATTTCCCTTGAGAAACAAGACAAGGTATATGTTTTTCTTATCCAAGGTGGGAAAGGATGGTATTGGTGGGATGAAGAAGATGGGGAAGCACAGGCCAGCAAGAACTTGTAAGGCAGGACAGGGAAGCCTGTATACTCAACCTCTGCCGTGATATCTAAGAAAGTTAAGGAAAAACAAAATCATCCTGTCTAAAATACTGGGAATTGTGGATCTAAAAAAAATTAAACACAAGGGCACACTCTGTCCCTCCTCTGCCTATATGAGATCAGAAACAGAACTCACGATAACAGCACCAGAGGACCCAGGAGCAGGCTCTTCTCTTCCCAAAAATTTACCTTTCCCACATTTTCCTATCTTTTGGAAGCCTAAAGTTACTCTCTTCTTAGGCTTGTCACTGTATAGTATTTATGGCTGTTTGTCAAAATACTGTTTAAGCAAGGTCCCTAAGTCGTTGCTGTGAGAGAGAAATACTTATGAACTGAGGCCTCTGCCATGTAATGAGTACAACATGCATTAATAAACTTCTGTTTACTTTTCTTTGGTTAATCTGACTTTTGTTTTTAAGATCCACAAAAAAGAAAGAAAAGAAATTATGTTTTCTATGCTTTCCCTTAAAAGGCATTGAAATTGCAGCCAAGAAAAAATATCAAATATGGGACAAAATAAAAGACTCCTTCAAGGGACATTGTTGTGATGCTCCGTCTAACTTGCACTTGAGTCTTCTCTTACTGACTGTCCAGCTGTCATTCCAGTAAGAACACACAATCACATCCATCCAGGGGCTATCACAATTGATCATCTCATCCACACTAACAAATCCCTAACTCCCCATCAATGGCCTAGTAGGAATAACACTTGTCTGTGTCACAAAATTTTGCTCAGACCCAACGTGGATAATCCCCAGAAAGCCCTAGAATGTCCATAGGCATCAAGACTGTGACTGTATAATAGTACATTTAAGATTAGGTTTGGAGAATGGAACTAATCAAGCTGGAGACCAATCAGCTGGGAGGTGATTTGTAACATCTCCACTGAAATGCATATAATTTAGAGACATACCTTTCACTCTCCCTGTATCTTAGCTCCATAATCTGGCAATAAAACAGATCTCTGTCCCAAACACACAGGTCTCCAAGGACCTCAAAGTTTTGTATCTGTAATAGGTCTTTAGAGCTCCACTACTAAGGGGTTTCATGAACATTATGGACTCAGAGCTGCCTCGAAAACGAATCTTTAGAAATAAACGCAATTTGCATTCTACCATTTTAGAATTCCTAGATCCAGCCTCCTCTTGCACAGTAACGTAGAAGGAGACATAATTGAGAAGTTGCTTGTGGCACAAACTGACTATTGCACATCAAGGCATAATGCCTATGTTCCAAGAAAGAAAAGGGAGAAGAATAAGACTTTTCCAACTGACTCTTTCCCTTTGTATCATTATGGGATTGTGCTGTAGAAGGCATTGGGTATCAGACAGAGACTGGGGGAAGGGGTATTAAAAGTTTTGCGCAAGGGGATAACTTAGCTTAAAAAACGAGGGCAAAGTATCCACACGAAAAAAAAAATTAGAACTCTGAAAGCATGTAAAGGAATAAAATTTTTAAATAATTTGTTTTATTGAGTGAAAGAAAAAGAAACAAAACCCAAAGGGCCCTATAATTCATTTCAAATATGATATAGTCCACAGGAAGAGTTTTATAACATAAGTAAGCATACAATGATTTTTTAAAAATCAGGGCGCATGGCATGCAAGTATTACTGAAATTGGGCTATACTGGAAAACGTATGTAGAGTTTTAGACCAAGTGTTTCTAACTTCTCCATAGAGAAGAAACACATGGAAGATAAAAACATTCATGACTATATGGACATTTAAATCCTTTCAAATCTTATTTTGTCTAAGAGACAGTAAATACTTGTTAATAATAAGACAGAATGTATAAAATTATAAAATATACATTAAATTTTTAATACGGATAGGTCAATTATTGTCTACATTAACCTATGAAATTTGTGTTCAATTTATAAAATATAAAGAAGTTCAACTTACCATTTTTGTTCCTAAACTTGCCTACCAGGAAACCTGCTAACTGAGAAAAAGGTTTCACTATTTTGCTTCCAGCCAGGAAAATTCAAATAAAATTTGAGGAGACAGAAATTTAAGTTATAGGACTGTCACTTTAAGACTTTACTGGTTAATTTTTTTTATTGACTCTTCTTTTTTTTTTTAGGTCTCAGGGTACAAGTTGGGGTTCGTTAACATGGCTAAGTTGCATGTACTGGGGTTTGGTGTATGAATGATCCTTTCATCCAGCTAGTGAGCATAGTACCTGATAGGTGGCATTTCAACCCTTGCTAGCCTCTAGTAATCCTCAGTATCTATTGTTCTCATCTTTGTGTCTGTGTGTACTCAATGTTTAGCTCCCACTTATAAGTGAAAACATGCAGTATTTCGTTTTCTGTTTCTGAATTAATTTGCTTAGGATAATGGCTTCCATCTGCATCTCTGTTGCTGCAAAGGGAATGGTTTCATTCTTTTTTGTGGCTGTGTAGTATTCTATGTTACCACATTTTCTTTTTCCAGTCCTCTGTTGGTGAGCATCTTGGTTGATTCATGTCTTTGATATCATAAATAATGCTGTGATAAACATGAGTGCATGTGTCTTTTTGGTAGGATGATTTATTTTCCTTTTGGTATATTCCCAGTAACGAGATTGCTGGATCAAATGGTAGTTCTATGTTCTTTGAGAAAACTCCAAACTGCTTTCCGCAGTAGCTGAACTAATTTACATTCCCACCAATGGTATGTAAACATTCCTTTTTCCTCCTTTTAAATATACATTTTCATTATTTTGTAGTGTGTTTTGTTGCATGCAATAGAAACTTGAATCTAGTGGTTTGGCCTTTTTTTTTCTTTCATAGGAAGAAATCAGCAGTAGATAGCTCAGGACTAGCATGGAGGCCTCCCATCATGCCATTAGAGAGGGTTTGATGCGTTTTCTCTACCATCTTTAATGCCTGGCTTTCATTCTTAATAGCATAGACTGGCTGGTGAACATCTAGGCACCATGCCTGAGTTCAAAGAAGGAAAAGGTGGAAAAGTAATGAATTTCCAATGAACTCTTACCCTTCATATCAAGACATATGATAGACTCAGCCATAAAGGTGCTTTCATAGTTACAAAGGAGTATGGGGAGATAGGTAATTTTAGTTGGGCATGTTGCCATGTTGAGCAAAATTGGAGTTCTCTGGGTAAGGAAGAAGGAGAAAATAAATACTGGGTAGGCCACATGCAACATATCTCACTAATTCTAAACATTTTAAGTGATTACAAATTTTATTCAATTTTAGCTTTTATTAGGAGTTCAAGGACTGTTACATCTTCTTTTAACAAAAATCTCTTTATGTGTGCCTTAATTAATCATTGAAATACAAGGATAAAATATAGGGCCTATATCAAATAGTACATGGTTCTATATATGTTTGTGTTTATATTAGGCTGGGAGAAGACAAGAAAGGGTAAATGTAAACATATTTCTATATGGGTGGTATGTAAACTATTTATCAAGTGCTAATCTGAGTTATATAATGAATGTCTTTTTGGTGTGAAGGTGAGGAGGTATACACTGGTAAAGAAGCCTTCTAGATGAGATAACAGGTAAGGCTTATTGTGTCTCCAAGGATTTGATATGATGTCCATAATGACACCTAGAACTGACTAGGAACAGAAAGGAAGGAGAATTGAGCAGCCACTCACAGTGACTCTTGGCCTCCCAAGTCTGACCTCAGAAAGCTTAACATTCACTGTATGTTATTGATTAAATCTACTTTTTGGGAATAGTCTCAGCCTTTTAACTTTAATTTCAGGCAAGAACAATATGAAAAAGTTACTTGATGACATTTGAACCAAGAGAGGTTTTTTTGTTATTTAACATTTTATTGATTTTATTTAAAATCAGACTATTGAGCTGTTTGGACAAGTGTCAGTGATGTTGAGATCAGAAAGACAATAACAAAAATTATAAAAACTATGGGTTAACAGGGTTACTTTCTTGAAAAAAATGATAAATTTGAGTTTGTAAGGGAAAAAATCTATTTCTTAAAAAAATTTATTTGTATGATAGGCAGGTTATATTCCTTTCATGTCAAGCATTTGGAAAAGCAGAGACTGATCAAGGCATGAAATTCACCATATTCACTCCAGTAAAGCCTAAAAGTTTTATACGAAATACAGTTTGTAGATATTTTACAAGAGCACTGTCTGAGGCTTATGAACCATACACAGAGGCTTAGATCAAAGCCACAAGACATGTTGAGGTTTAGTTCCTGCTTGAGTTTATCCAGAAACAACGGAAACATGATATCATTTCACATCAGGGAATAAACTAAAGTGGAAACAGCACAGTTTCAGTGATGAGTTCAGTCTTTGGTCAGGTCACGCAAGAAAAGGAGTAGGAAAAGTAAATTGTTCTCCCACAAAACTGTATTTTTCTTTGTGAAAAATTATCATCAAATTATGATCTATAATGTTAATGAGATATTACCCAAAGAAGAATATCCAGTTACTGAATGCATTATATGCAACGAGTTATTTGAGAGAGTTTTGTTTTTCTTTTCTTCCTAAGGCTCCACTTTTGATATGAGAGTCTCAGGTTTCTCATCAGGCCAGTGTGTATTGGTAGTGATTAAAAGTGTGAAGTCTTCTTTAAAGAAAGCAATGTAATCTCCAGTTTTTCTAGATAATTATGTAAAACCTAAAGGACTACTTTGATAATAAGCACATTTTGCCTCTCTCAACAAAAAAGCCAAAAGCATTAGTTCTGCTTGTACTTCCAATAAACAACTGTATTATATTGTGCATTTTAAAATTTTCAATACATATTTTCACTTTAAACAAACATGTTAGTGTTCATTGAAGAGAAGGTTCACATTTTTTTTAATGAAACATCATGTTTGGATCTTCTTGATTCCTTCATAACTAAAATGAAAAAGAACAATACCTCACCAGTGGCAGATGTAGAATCAACACCCAAGAGGTAGGAACCTAGAGCCCACTGCTTAACTACTATGTTATTTGATCACTCATTAAATCAAGTTAATAATTATTTATAAGTTAGTCAAGCATTTTTTTTCTTTTTTTAAGCTCTTAATTTTTTTTCTGATTATAAACTTATTAGATTGGGAATTAGGAGACAATTCGTTCTGTATTCTAAGTTAACTGTAAAACAATGGGCCCCTAAACTATGTGATCTTCATTTTTATTGTCTGCATAATGGAGTGGTTGGAATAAATGATCTATAAAGTTCCTCCTGCTCCCTAAATCCACTTGTTCATTAGGATCCCACTCTATAGGACATATCCATCTATTTCATTTGCCACCCTGTCCTTAATGCATGCAATTTAAGCTTGGGTTGACAAGGAAGTAGGGAAAAGGAAGGCATAGAATACCCCTTTTTCTAAGTTTTTGTCACATTTTGTGAAGCTGGTCAGAAAAAAAGCACTTTGTAACATTTCATGATGTCGGCCTGAGGGGCAGATTGGGTTCTACTTGAATACATCTGCCATGTAATTGATGAGTCTATATGTGCCATAAGAGATAAGAGAAAATACAAATAAAATACAGTTTAGAAGATGTGGATCTTGGATCTTGAAGAATTTGTAAGATTTAGATAAATGAAGTGGATAAAGAGAGGATTCCACATAAAGGCCACATTCTGGGAACAAATACAGAGGCAGGAATGAGAACCATGTGTTTGGAGGGAAATGAGAGAAGCTGGAAAATACTGAAATAATGTTTTCGTTTTTCCTAATCTTGAGAAATATTACAAGATGGGTAAGTTGAGGTTCAGTTGTAGAGTGTCTTAAATGTTGGTGACTAGTGATCAACTGCTGCATAACAAAGTACCATAAATTTAGTTGCTTAAAATAACATCCATTTATTATGTCACAGTTTCTGTAGGTTAGAAGTCTATGTATGGCTTAACTGGATTCTCTGCTTAGCATCATAGAGGCTGAAATTGAGCTTTTGGCTGAACTACTATCTTATCTGAGACTCAGGGTCCTTTTTCAAGTTCATTCAAGTTGTTGGCAGAATGTATTGCCTTATGATTGTATGATTGGCATCCCCATTTTCCTGCTGTCAGCCAGAGGTCTCTCTTAGCATCTAGAGGACTTCCATTTACAGGCCCTCTAAAAACATGGGAATTTACTGTTTCTTAGAGGTCAGTGGGAGAGTGTCTCTCTGACAGTCCACTTTCCTTTATTGTTTTCACTTGGTTATGCCAGGTCCACCCAAGATAATCTCCCTTTTTAATAACTCAATTGATTAGTAACCTAACTATGGAAGTGATATCACATTATATTCACTTGTCTGGCTCACATCAAGAAAAAAGGATTATATAGGGTATATACACCAGGAGATAAGGATCTTGGGGGCCATCTGAAAATATTGTCTATCATAATTGCACAGAAGAAACATTATACTATAATATGATATAATTTAAATGTATTGCTGTGTGAGATAATTTTATTATACAAATAAAACATAGAGAGGCATACTACCATACAGTGTTTGAAGTTGATGTTGGATGTTGTCTCTGCCTCTCAGATACTCCATAAGATTGAAGCATTCTTTCTCCCAAATACTTGTAATATTTTCCCCTGATGGAACATAGCTGAATTCTCCTCTAGGAATTTCCTTCTGCCGAAAGGAGCTGCCTCACCTAAGAGTACACTTCATCTTCAGGGCAGGCTACATACAATGACTGATCTAAATAGGAAGTATAAATTCCCCTAATTATAAACATTTTCATAAGTATATTCCAGCTATAGAGTCCCCTATCGAATCATTTGAGGTCTCGGTTGCAATAAAAACCCAGTGCCTAATCCTGCTTCCCTATTACTTAACAGTTTTTGTTGCTGCAAATTTCCAATACAGAGTCTATTTTCACAGGGATTTGACCTATGGCAATTAAAACAGAGAGTGGTCCTACATGGCAAACTCTAAAATGAGATTTTTGAGCAAGATCACTTTTGTCAGGCTGATAATCAGTACTAATCGCTGTAGATGTGTAGAATACTGATAGAACCTGTCTGAGTTTTTTATTTTTTTATTTTTATTATACTTTAAGTTCTAGGGTACATGTGCATAACGTGCAGGTTTGTTACATATGTATACTTGTGCCATGTTGGTGTGCTGCACCCATCAACTCGTCAGCACCCATCAATTCATCATTTATATCATGTATAACTCCCCAATGCAATCCCTCCCCCCTCCCCCCTCCCCATGATAGGCCCCAGTGTGTGATGTTCCCCTTCCCGAGTCCAAGTGATCTCATTGTTCAGTTCCCACCTATGAGTGAGAACATGCGGTGTTTGGTTTTCTGTTCTTGTGATAGTTTGCTAAGAATGATGGTTTCCAGCTGCATCCATGTCCCTACAAAGGACGCAAACTCATCCTTTTTTATGGCTGCATAGTATTCCATGGTGTATATGTGCCACATTTTCTTAAGTGAATAAACATACGTGTGCATGTGTCTTTATAGCACATACGTGTGCTATAAACATACGTGTGCAATAAACATACGTGTGCATGTGTCTTTATAGCAGCATGATTTATAATCCTTTGGGTATATACCCAGTAGTGGGATGGCTGGGTCATATGGTACATCTAGTTCTAGATCCTTGAGGAATTGCCATACTGTTTTCCATAATGGTTGAACTAGTTTACAATCCCACCAACAGTGTAAAAGTGTTCCTATTTCTCCACATCCTCTCCAGCACCTGTTGTTTCTTGACTTTTTAATGATTGCCATTCTAACTGGTGTGAGATCTGACAAAGGGCTGATATCCAGAACCTACAAAGAACTCAAACAAATTTACAAGAAAAAAACAACCCCAACAAAAAGTGGGCAAAGGATATGAACAAACATTTCTCAAAAGAGGACATTCATACAGCCAACAGACACATGAAAAAATGCTCATCATCACTCGCCATCAGAGAAATGCAAATCAAAACCACAATGAGATACCTGTCTGGGTTTTAATGCAGTAGAACCCAATGCAGTAGAATTAATAAAACTAATAACCAATAGACTATTGGTTAGTCTATAACTAAACTAATAGAACAATAGTCTATAACTAACTAATAACTAATAGAGCCAACAACCCTATAGAACTGCATTCTAATGCAGTAGAACTGGTTGCTAATGCAGTATCTGGGCAATTGATAAAAGTAGTGAAATGTGATTGGATACCTGTGGAAAGGAATACATTGGAGATATAGTTTGAATTTTTGTTCACCACAAATCTCATGTTGAAATGTGATCTCCAATGTTGGAGGTGGGGTCTGGTGGGAAGAGTTTGAGTCATGGGGGTGATCACTCGCAAAGGGCTTGGTGCCATCCTTGCAGTAATGAGTGACTTCTTACTCTATTATTTCTCATGAGATTTGATTGTTAAAAAGAGCCTGACACCTGCCTCCTCTTGATTTCCTCTTCTCTTACCATGTGATGCCTGTTCTCCTTCTCTTTCTGTCATGAGTGAGAGCTTCCTGAGGCCCTTGCCAGAAGCAGATGCTGGCATCATGCTTCTTGTACAGTCTGCAAAAGCATGAGCCAATTAAAAGTCTTTTCTTTACAAATTACCTAGCCTCAGGTATTTCCTGTATAGCCACCCAAACAGACTAAAACAACTGGCAAATGAAATAACCCAGTGATACGGTTTGGCTGTGTCCCTACCCAAATCTCATCTTGAATTGTAGTTCCCATAATACCCGTGTGTTATGGGAGGGACCTGGTGGGAGGTAACTGAATCATGGGAATGGGTTTTCCTGTGCTGTTCTCTTGATAGTGAATAAATCTCATGAGATCTGATAGTTTTATAAAGGGCATTTCCCCTTCACATGCTCTCTTGCCTGCCACCTTGTAAGACATGCCTTGCTCCTCCTTCACCTTCCACCATGATTGTGAGGCCTACCCAGCCATGTGGAACTGTGAGTTCATTAAACTTGTTTTTACTTTATAAATTACCCAGTCTCAGATATTTGTTCAAAGCAGTATGAAAATGGACTAATGTACCTAGATATTTAAGAATTTGGGGAAATTAGACATAAGAACCATGCAACTGAATAACTGTTGCTTGGGCATGTGGATATATTAATTGGAAGAAACAATTGTCTGCTGAGAGTAACTGTTCATCAACTTAATGCAAACTGTGAAATCCAGAGTGCCTTGACAGACAGAAAAAAAGCTGAAGATAAGCGTCAGAACTTAGAGAGGAGGCTTGTTCCAGAAAAGATTGGATTTACAAACTGAAAGTCTATTATAACAAATTCAAGATTTTTATTAAGAAGAAATGAGAATCTGAGAGAGAGAATGGGGCATGTGGATCAATTTAATCAAACAACTGAATACACAGATCATTTTGAATCCTCTAAGCCCACATAAAAGGCTTAATGGTTTGCAATTCTCACCTGCTTTTAGAGGAGTAATGAGTCTTAAATATGCATCCCCTTTGGGATCTGCACCCATCTATTTTCTGGGCCAATAAACCAATAACTAGAGTAAAGTTACAATATAACCTGGAAAAGTAAGTACTGAGCATGCTAATGGTCCACATTATATACCCAAAATGCTGCAGAAGCTATAGATTTACAGGAACTAGAAGAACATTTGAGAATCAAGAGAAATAAATGGTACATTTGAATATCAAGAGAAAAAAATGTCATCATTACAGCTGAATAAAGATACCCAACACTCCTTTCCTCCATAAGGAAAGATTATAACAACAAATACATAACTGCACTTTGAGTAGTGTCTAAAGAAAAACACCAGAATTCATCAAAAAAATGAAAAACTCTCTGAAGAGTGAATACTCAGGCAGCATAGAGAGGGAAGTGAAGTACCCAGCTGAGATCAGCCTGGAGTCAGGAGGGACTTCCCATGTTCTCATAGGCTCTGAGCCTTGTATAGGGAGTTTCCTGCAGTCCATGTTCCCACACTACTCTAGAAAGGGAATTCATGCTGGGTCCCTGCAATTTCTCAGTATTCAAACGGCTGCGGCATGGTACCATTTTGAGAACTGAATCATTGCTGGAATACAGTATGCCCTGAGACCCAATAATTCTTGCGTCACCACATTCCTGGGGCTCTACTGTCACTCTGCCACGCCCACACTAAAGCTGCAATAGAGTGACTCCACAAGCACCTAGTGGTACAGCCATAGACCTTACCCAAGTCCATGCCATTTCCTATTTCCTTAAAAACAGGCAGTTCAGCAGATTAGGGGGCCACGTCAGGACTAAGGGAGCCGACGGGAACACTCCGCAGGCCTGAGAGTCAGCCACACAGTAGCCACCAGTACCACTGATGATGTCCCCTCCACAGGCAGAGATGTCATGTGCCATGCATGTGCTTCCCAGGGCTCAAGGACCAGCCAATCTGGTGTCCACCGCCACAGACAATCCTGCCCCCTGTAAAGCCACACAACTGCTTACAGAAACACTCAAAATAATCTAAACCACTGAAACACTCACAGACATTGCTGACACTGATTATAACCAAAGATATAGCACAAACGTTACACCATTGCATCCACCCAGGACCAAAGCCAACGTACCCTCCCGACCAACACTATAGGACACATCTACAGAAACAGTATTTCCCTATGAAAGCTACTCCATAAAATTAGAAGTGACTGTTCAATCACATGTGCAGATAGCAATATAAAGACACAAGAAACCTTTAAAAAAAATCACAAAAACATGACACCTACAAAAGAACACAGTAACTATCCAGTAATAGATTCTAAAGAAAAGGAAATCTGGCCAGGCATGGCAGCTCATGCCTGTAATCCTAACACTTTGGGAGGCTGAAGCAGGAGGTTCACTTGAGGAGTGAACTCCTCCTTGAGGAGGTCCCAAACTCCTGTTGGCCAGGAGTTCAGGACCAACCTGGCCAACATGGCAAAACCCTGTCTCTACTAAAAATAAAATTTAAAAAATAGCCAATCATGGTAATATGTGCCTGTAGTCACAACTACTTGGAGGGCTAGGGTGGGAGGATCACTTTTGCCCAGAAGGTCGACGCTATAGTGAGCCGAGATTGTACCAGTGGACTCCGCCCTGGGTAACAAAGTGACACCTTGTCCAAAAAAAAAAAAAAAAAAGAAGAAGAAAGAAAGAAACAAAAGAAAGAAAAAATCTGCAAAATAGCTGAAAAGAAATTTGAAATAATGATCTTAAGGAAACTCAGTGAGGTACAGAAGAATACAGATATACAATTCCCAAAATCAGGAAAACTATTCTGATCTGAATGAGAAAGTTAACAAGAAAGATATAATAAAAAAGAGCCTAAAAGAAATCTTAAAGATAAATAATTCAAGAAATGCAATATAAAATACAATAGAGTTTCAACAATGGACAAGATCAAATATAAGAAAGAATTTCTGAACATGAAGACAGGTCTTTTGAAATAACCTAGTAAAAGAAACAAAGAAAGTGAAAAAAAAAATGAAGAAAGCCTATGGGACATCATTAGGCAAAAATATATTTACATTATGGAATTCCAGAAGATGAATATGTAGGAAAGGGCATAGAAAGCCTATTTAATAAAAGAATAACTGAAAACTTCCTAAGTCTTAGGAGAAATATGAACATCCAGACTTAGTAGGGCTTCCAAATAGATTCAGCCTGAACAACTCATCTTAGAGGCATATTATAGTCAAACTGTGAAAAGTCAAAGATAAAAGGAGAAATAAAAAATAGTAATAGAAAAGAGTCAAGTCCCATATAAAATAATCTCTATTAGACTGACAGATTTATCAGCAGAAACCTTACTAGGTTAGAAAAGAATGATATTATATATTCAAAGTGCTGAAAGAAAATACGAATAGCCAAGATTGTTATACCCACCAAAGTTTCAGAAATGAAGGAGAAATTAAGTCCCAGGCAAGCAAAAACTGAAAGAGTTTATCACCACTAAACCAATCTTACAAGACATGCTTCAGGAAGTCCTACATTTGGAAGCAAAAGGACAATAACTACCATTATGCAAATACAAGAAAGTATAAATTTCACTGATAGAACAGATACACAAATGAGAAAGGGAAAGAAATCAAACTTGATCACAACAACAAAAAACAAACTGTGAAAATAAACAATAGAGTAAGAAAAAAAATCAAAGGATGTACAAAGCAACCAAAAAAAATTAACAAAATGATAAGAGTGAGCCCTCACCTATCATTAATAACCTTGACTGTAAATAGGTTAAACCTCTCAATTTAAAAATATAGACTGGGTGAATGAGTTTTTTAAAAAAAGAAATAAGATCCAACTATAGGTTGCCTACAAGAAACTCCTTTCACCTTCAGAGACACACATAGACTGAAAGTGATGGGTTGAAAAAGAACAGTCCAAGCAAACAGAAACCAAAAACAAGCAGAAGTAGCCATACTTAATATCAAATAAAATAAACTTTAAGTCAAAACTATACAAAGAGACAAATAAGGTCATTATGTAATGAAAATGAATCAATTCAGCAAGAGGATATAATCATTGTAAATATATATGCACCCAACACTGGAGCACCCAAATATATAAAGGCAATATTATTAGTTTTGGCTGGGCAAGATTTTGGTTCACACCTGTAATCTCAGCATTTCTGGAGGTTGAGGCAGAATTACTTGAGCATAGGTGTTTAATACCAGCCTGGAAAACATAGTGAGTTCTTGCCTCTATAAAAAAGCAAAAATAAAACATTAGCTGGGTGTGGTGGTACATGCCTATAGTCCTAGTTACTTGGGAGGCTGAGGCAAGGATCACTTGAGCCTAGGAGTTTGAGGTTATTGTGAGCTACGGTAATGCCACTGCACTCCAGCCAGTTTGATAGAGTGATGCCCTGTCTCTAAGGAAAAAGAAAAAAGAGGGAGGCCGAGGCGGGCAGATCACGAAGTCAGGAAATAGAGACCATCCTGGCTAACACGGTGAAACCCTGTCTCTACTAAAAATACAAAAAAAAAAAAAAATTATTAGCCAGGCGTGGTGGCAGGCACCTGTAGTCCCAGTTATTCTGGAGGCTGAGGTGGGAGAATGATGTCAACCCAGGAGCCAGAGCTAGCTGTGAGCCGAGATCTCGCCACTGCACTCCAGCCTGGGGGACAGAGCCAGACTCCATCTGATAAAAAAAAAAAAAAAGAAGAAGAAGAGAAAGAGAGAGAGAGAAACAGAGAAAGAGAGGAAGGAAGGAAGGAAGGAAGATTATTAGTAGATCTAAAAGGAGAGGTAGGCCCAAATACAATAACAGGTGGGATTTTTAACATTTGAACACCCCACTCTTAGCATTGGACAGAATATCTACACAGAAAATTAACAAAACAAAATTGGATTTATACTCTAATATAGACCATATGGACCTAAAAGACATTTGCAGAACATTTTATCCAATAGCTGCATAATATGCACTCTCCTTATTCGCACATGAAACATTCTCCAGGTTAGATCATATGTTAGGTGAGCAAACAATTCTCAACACATTTTTTAAAACTGAAATCATCACAAGAATTTTTTCTGATCACAATTGAATAAAAGAAGAACTTTGGAAAAAGCACAATACGTGGAAATTAAACAACATGTTCCCGAGTGACTCAATGCATCAGTAAAAAATTAAGAAAAAAATTTCAAAATGTCTTAAAACAAATGAAAATGTAAACCTCAACATACCAAAACCTATAAGATACAGCAAATGAAGTACTAAGGGGGAATTTTAAGACAGACAATGCCTACATCAAAAAAGTAAAAAGATTTCAAATAAACAACCTAATGTTATACCTCAAGGAACCAGGAAAGCAACAAACCAAACTTCAAAGTATAGAAATCATAATAATAATAAAAGATCAAAACATAAATAAACAAAATAGTGACTTAAAACACACACACACACACACATACACATACATACATACACACACAGGATCAATAAAATGAAAATTACTTTACTAAAAGATTTTAAAATCAGCAAATCATTAACTAGACCAAGAACAAAGGAAGACACAAATAAATAAAATCAGAGATGAAAAAAGAGAAATTATAATTGATAGCACAGATATGCAAAAGATAGGTAGACACTATCATAAACAATGGTATGCCAACAACTTGGGAAATCTAGATAAAATAGATACATTTCTGAACAAATGCCACCAGACATTTAAAGAAGAACTAACATTAATTCTTTTCAAAATATTCCGAAAGATTGAAGGGGAGGAAATTTGTCCAAGCTTATTTTATAAGGCCAGTATTACTTTAATATTAATATTAGACAAGGACACAAAAGAATAAAAAACTACAGGCCTATATCCCTGATGAATATGGATATAAAAATCCCCAACAAAATACTAGGAAACTTCAAGAAAGGATTCCAGGAAAAAAATATTTAAAAAAAATACTGGAAAACAACAACAACAAAAATATTAGAAAAACAAATCCAACAGCACATGAAAATGATTAGACACCATGATCAAGTAGGATTCATGCCAGAATGCAAGGGTGGTCAAATAAACACAAATCAATAAATATGACACATTGCATCAACAGAATGAAGGACAAAAATTATATCACCATCTCAATAAACACAGAAAAAGTATCTGATAAAATTCAATATCCTTTCATGTTAAAAACTCTCACAAATTAGGCATAGAAGGAACATACCTAAACACAGTAAAGGCCATATGCAACAAACCTGTAACTAATATCATATGGATGGAGAAAAGTTGAAATCTTTGCCTCTAAAAACTGGAACAGGACACAGATGCCCACTTTCATCACTCTTATTGAATATAACACAGAAAGTACTAGCCAGTGAAATTAGGCAAGATAACATAATAAATGGCATCTAAATTGGAAAATAGGAAGCAAAAATGTTTCTGTTTGAGATAATGTGATCTTATATAGGAAAAAAACTAAAGGCTTCACACCCCAAAAAACTTATAACTGATGGATAAATTCACTAAAATTGCAGGATACAAAATCGATATACAAAAATTAGTAGTTTTTTCAATATACCATAATGAACTATCTGAAGAAGAAATTAAGAAAGACATCACCATTTACAAAAGCTAGAAAAATTAAAATATCAAGGCATAAATTTAATCAAGGAGTTTAAAACGCCTCTACAATAAAAACTAAAAAATACTGATTAAAATAATTGAAGAAGACATTAAAAAATGGAAGCATATCTTATGTTCATGGAATGGAAGAAGTAATATTGCTAAAATGGCTATAAAACTTAAAACAATCTACAGATTCAATGCAATTCCTATCAAAACACCAATGCCATTACTCACAAAAATAGAGAAAAAATTGAATTTGTATGGAACTCCAGAAGTTCTCAAATAGTCAAAGTGATCCTGAGCAAAAAGAACAAAGAGAAATCAACTGCCTGACTTCAAAATATACTGCAAATCTATAGTAATCAAAACAACATGTTACTGGTATAAAAGCAGACACATTGGTCAATAGAACAGAAGAGAATTCTGTTCTATTCTGAATTCAGAATAGAAAACCCAGATATAAATCTACATATATTCAGCTAAGTTATTTTAACAAAGCTATCAAGAACATTTACTGAGGAAATGACAGTTTCTTCAATAAATGGTGCTGGGGAAGCTGAATGTCTACATTTAGAAGAAAGAAATTAGACCATTATCTCTCACCACAAATGACCATAAACACAAAATAGTTAAAATTAAATATAAGATGAGAAACAATGAAAGTGTTAGCAGAAAACTTAGAAGAAAAACTCAGTAACATCGGTCTGGGCAAATAGTTTTATAAATAAGTTATTAAAAGCACAGGCAACAAAAGTGAAAATGGATACATGGGATTATATCTAAGTAAAAAACTTCCACATAGCAAAGAAAATAATCAACAGAATGAATCAACAATCCAAATAACAGTTGTTCAATTGATCTGCATAGACATTCCTCAGAAGAATCATACAAATGGCCAAAGAGTATATTTTAAAATGCTTAACATCATGGAAATGCAAATCAAAACCAAAACAATGAGATATCAGCTCACCCCGGTTAGAATGGTAATTATCAAAAGGACAAAACACAACAAATGCAGAGAAAAGGGAACTGTTATACACTGCTAGTGCAGATGTCAGTTAGTACAGCCACTACGGAAAACTATATGGAGGTTGCGCAAAAAAACTAAAACACAACTACCATATGATCCAGCAATCTTACTGCTAGGTATGTATCCAAAGGAATAGAATAGATATCTACACTCCCATGTTCATTGCAGCATTATTCACAATAGCCAAGATATGAAAACAAACTAAGTGTCTGTCAGAAGATGAATGAATAAAGTACAGTGTGTATACAAAATGGAATAAAATTAATCCACAAAAAAGAATGAAATCTTGTCATTTGTGGAAACATGAATAAGCCAGGAGGACATTATATTAAATGAATTCAGACAGGCACAGACAGATAAATACCACATGTTTTCACTTATATGTGGATGTTTAAAATATTTATCTCATAGAATTAGAGAAAAGAGTAGTGGTTACTAGAGACAGGGACTGGTAGTAGTTAATGAATACAAAATTACAGCTAGATAGAAGGAGTAAGTTCTAGTGTTCTATGACACTGTAGGATAACTACAATTAATAATATACCATCTATTTTCAAAAGCTAGGGGAGAGAATTTTGAATGTTCTCAATACAAATAAATGACAAAAATTTTTTGCATGAGACATATGTTAATTACCCTGATTTATTACCTATTGTATACATTTATCAAAATATTCTGTACTACATAAGTACAATTATTATGTATTAATTAAAAATTATAAAAAAGAAAGAAATTGTAAGTTTTAGAAGGAAGAATTTATTGATATGGGATTGCTCTTCTGTGGTCCATAAATTTTGTAGTTTAGACAATTTCATCATGTCAATGAGATAGTTTTTAGAAGCTTCAAGAAAGTGATGGCCTTTTGCAGGAAAATATACATCAAAGAACATTTGTAATAGACGGTGAAAGAAGATACAAGGATCAGAGAAGCGCTACTACAGCAGATAAAACATGTAAGCTCCCAAAATTCAATAGCAATGTTCCTTAGAATCACCTAGAGGATACTCCATTTACTAAAGTGATAGAAAATATGGTATTACAGATAACAATGAAAATAATAGGACCTCCAAATAGAGGTCAAGTACAGGCATTTAGCCATCAAATGGAAAGCACTGCAATTATCATAAAGAGCAACAAGGCTGGTCTCTTAGGCAGATGTTCTTGACATGTAAAAGCTATGGAAATGATCAACAAAACATGGCACCCCTGTGGTCAATGCAAATGGTTAACCAAAAAGAGTCTTGCTCAGTCTACAAATATGGTCTATGGTCAGCTAGAAAAAATGTTACCAAATCTATAGTTATCAATATAGTTTTACTCAATCAAGAGAAACTGAGGATAGATAATCAGCTTCTCCAATAAAAATGTACAACCTCTTAACCAGCATCAATAATTGAGCAAGTTTTTAGAACCAGAGCCCATTGACTGACGGAAGGGTCAAGTCCTCAGCAATAAAGACTCTGTGACACCACACAAAAATATATACATATAATGATATTACTTGACTTTTTCCAAAAGTAGTTGCTATGGTTTGAAAATTTGTCCCCTCTTAAACTCATGTTGAGAATTAATCTCTAATGTAATGGTATTAATACGTGTGGCCTTTAAGTGTTGATTGGGTCATAAGGTCCCTGCCCACATGAATGAATTAATCTATTCATGGATTGTTGGATTAATGGATTGATGGGTATTATGGGAGTAGGTTAGTTATCACAAGAGTGGTCTGTCATAAAAGCCAATTTTGCTTTTAGTCTGTCTCCTTGCCATTAGATGCCCTGTGCCACTTTGTAACTAACTCTGCAAAGTGTCTTCACCAGCAAGTAGGCTAATACCAGATGTGGTCCTTTGGCCCTAAACTTTTCAGTCTCTAGAATTGTAAGAAATATATTTCTTTTCTTTATAAATTAATCCATTTCTGGTATTCAGTTATACTAATAGAAAACAGCATGTGACAGAAAAGGTACCAGGAGTGGGGATATAGCTAATAAAGAATACCTGAAAATGTGAACATATGTTTGGGATTGGATAATGGACAGAGGCTAGAATAATTTGAAGGATAAAGCTAGAAAAGGTCTAGAAAGCTGTAAATGGCACATTAAGGCCGATTCTGGTGATGGTTTAGAAGACAAGAAAAGTAGGCAAAGTCTGGGACTTCTCAGAGATTACTTAAATAATCACAACCAGAATGCTGATAGAAAGGTGGACAATAAAAACATTCTGATGAGGCCTCAAATGGAAATGAAGAACAGCATATTGGAGTCTGGAATAAAGGTCATCCTTGTTATAAAGTAGCAAATAACTTGGCTGCATTGTATTCATACCCTAGGATTTTGTGGAAGGCCAAACTTGAGAATGATAAGCTAGAATATCTGCCAGAAAAAAAATTTATGCAGCAAAGAGGCTGTGTGGTTACTTTGGCTGCTCATAGTTAGCTTTGGGAACAAAAAGATGATTTAAAGACAGAATTTATAATTAAAAGGGAAGTAGAATGTAAGCATTTGTAAAATTTACAGACTAGCCATGTTAAAAAAAAAAAAAAAAAATTCCTGCTAGGATGTGGCCAGGCAACCACTTGCCAAACAGATTAGCACTGATAGAAGGGAGTCAGCGGTTATTCATCAGAACAGTGGGAGATTTCAAAGGCATTTTAGAGATTTTCAAAGCTTCCCCATCCATCACAGACACAGAGAACTAGGAAGGCAGAATGGATTTGTGGAACATGCTCAGGCATCCTTCACAGGCCTGCTTCCTAAAGCTGTTTTGGGACTCTGCTCACAACATCCCAGCACAGTGCTCCTTGGCTGCCAACACTATAAACCTTGGCAGCACCAAATTTGGTCTCAAGTGGGCTCAGATGCAGCTTGGGCAGTGGCTCTAGAATTAAGCATTGGTATTGTAAACATGTTGCTAATTCTAGAGGTGTGCAAAATGCAAGAACTGTGGAAGCATGGCAGCTTCCACTGAGATTTCAAAGGATGCGTTGAACCGTTTAGAGGTCCAGACAGAAACTTGCTATAGGGGCAGATTTCAAAGGATGCATTGGACCACTTAGAGGCCCAGAGAGAAACTTGCTATGGGGGCAGAGTCACCACAAAGAACCTCCACTTGAGCAATGAGCATTAAATGTGTGTTAGAGCTGCATCACAGTGTCCTTGCTAGGTTAATACCTAAGGTAGTCATGGAAGTGGGCCCACCACCACAACTCCAGAACTGCAGAGCCACAAGTTTATGACCCCAGCCAGAATGCTGAAATGTGGGCCAAGTTCGGAAAAGTTACAGGAGTGAGGCTGCCTGAGATTTTGGGTGCCCAACCCTGCACTAGTGTGTCCAGAGGAGGGCCTTTTAAAGGTGATTGGACCATGAGGGCACTGACCTCATGAATAGATTAATCTATTCTTGAATTAATGTGTTAATGGATCAATGAGTTATCAAGGGAGTAGGTTAGTTCTCATGAGAGTGGGTCTGTGACAAAATGCCAATTTGGCTGTCTCTCATGAGCTCCATTGCAGTGTGATGTCCCGTGCCACTTCAGGTCTCTGCAGAGAGTCTCTATCAGTGACAAGGCCCTCACCAAATGTAGCTCCTCAGCCGGGTTTCTCAGCCTCTACAGCTCCAAGAAGTAGATTTTTTTTTTCTTTATAAATTACCCAGTTTCAGGTATTTAGTTACAGCAACAGAAAACAGACTACGACAGGATCTATGGCCAATTACTTTAGTAATTGTACACTGAAGAAAAAAAATAACCAAGTATTTTGAGGAAAACTGGACACAAGAAATCATCATGGACCCTCTGTTAGAGTGAAGGTATATAGGGTCTTGCCATAAATGAATTCCTGGCCAAAGTTCAAGTTCCAATGTGTCAACTGAGTTTTGGGTCATATCCCTGGTACACAAATTTATAATTTGTTACTAAGAAAAACCCCAAAGTAGTTCCTTGGCATGTGGGGTTGGAGATATTGCACTGATGTAAATAAAGTTGAATCCATTAAACTGTACAAGAGAGTAAATAAAAAACTATGAATATTGAATTCTGAGAGAACAGTGAGTAGGAAGGTTATATGGTTTGGATCTGTGTCTCCACCGAAATCTCATATTTAATTGTAATCCACAATGTTGGAGGTGGGACCCGGTCGGAGACGATTGAATCATGGGAATGGATACTTCATGAATGGTTTAGCAGTATTTATTCAGTGTTGTCCTCATAATAAAGTTCTCATGAGATCTGGTTTTCATAAAGTGTCTAGCGCCTCTCCTCTCTGTCTTCGTTTTGCTCTAGTCATGTAAAATGTGCCTGCTTCCCCTTTATCTTCCACCATCATTGAAAATTCCTTGAGGTCTTCCCAGAAGCTGAGCAGATAGCCAGCGTCATGCTTCCTGTGTAGCCTGCAGAATCGTGAGCCAATTACAGCTCTTTTCTAATAAATTATCCAGTCTCAGACATGTCTTTATAGCAGTGTGAGAATGAACTAATGCAGGAGGGAAGTCATTATTTCCATCCTTAAAGACCTAAAAGATGCAGGTTAATTGTCCCACCAATCCCATGTAATTCAACAGTCTAGACTTTATCAGATAGATTCCAATAGATATCAGCGCCCTACAACAAATTCAACCAAGCAATGGTCTGAATTACAGCTGCTGTGTCAAAGCGGATTGGTTGGGGCTCAGGTAAATGGCATGTTTTTTTGATCTGGAAAATGGATACTTTTCCATTCCACTGCCCAGGGAAACAGGCATAATGGAAAATCTTCCAAATAGACAGAGCTTTGATGTTATATCTGGTCATCTGCTTCATGAGAAAAAGAGGGTGACTTCTGGTAATAATGTATTCAAGCTCACAGACATAGTGATAAATGTGTGTTTGGTCAGAGATCTAGAAAAATATTAAAAGATCAAGGACAAGATTTGTGTTTAAGGCATGTGGGTAGCACTAGGATATTGAGCATGAAATGTGAAAATAATTTTATTTCGTGTTAACAACCACTGCAAGAGAATTTGCATGGAAGTGGCAATAAACAACCAAGTAGACAGAATGACTTGGCCGGTTGACATCTGCCAGCTTTTATCTTTGGCACAGTGGGTAAAAGAATATAGTAGCATAGTGATAGGGAAGGATGATATGCATATATTCCGAAGTCTAGGCTTCAGCTTTCTAAGGCTAATCTAGCTACTGCCATTGTCAAATGTCCAATATGCCAGTAATAGAGAACATCCCAAATTCTCTGAACTGGTACCATCCTCTGAGAGAACAACTAGTATTTGATAGCAAGTTGATTATATTGGACCATTTCTACCCTGGAAGGAGTAGTGATTCATCTTGACTAAAATCAATATTTATTCTGGATAAGATTTTACTTTCCCTGCCTTCAAGATCTCAGGGCTTTAAAAGGATTTGCTCTATTGACAAGGAATTCCTGTATAGCATCACATCAGACAAAGAGTCAGACTTTATAGTACAGAAGGTATAGCAGTGGGCATACAGTAGTGGTCCAATCACATACTGTACAGCTCCAAAACTGTTGCTCCTATTAGCATGACGGTGTTTTGACAATGCACCTAACCTACTAATGTGGAGATAATTCCCTGTGAGCATGAAGAGTGTTCTCCAGGTTGTAGTGTATACCGTCAATCAATTATCATTATCAGTGATGTGTCACTGATAGGTAGTATATATGGTACTTGTAACCAACTGGTGAGTAAGTGTGATCCTGCCTACCCTTACTCCCAGGGGCCTGCTTGAGAAATTTGTCCTTCTGGTTTTTGCAATTATTGGCTCTGTGGCTTCAAATGTCTTGGTTCCTGATGAAGATATGCTGCCATCAGGAAAAAATCAGGAATTCCATTAAACTTTAAGCTATTGATGTTATCACATATTTGAGGCTCCAAGAGATCTTCGGACAAGGAAAGGAATCACTGTCCTGGTAGAAATAATTGCCATTAATCTTTAGGTGGAGTTAGGGCTACTGTTACACAATGGGGGCAGGTGATCAATTGGGGTATTGCTTGGTAATTCCTCTGCTCAACTTTGATGGTAATTAAATAAAGTAGCAGATATAGTCTAAAATGAGCATAGTGTCCAGGGTCTTAGTCTTTCCAATAATGAAGGCCTTGCTCACCTCAGTAAGGTGAACATTTAAACTGGAATTTATCTACTTACAATAGAAATTTAGAATGGGTAGTATTACCAGCTATGGTATTGGGAGTTCTTAGTTTTTCTCATTAATTTTTCTTTTGCGTATTTTCTCAGGGAAAGAGGACCAACCAGAACTGTGGAGAAACAGTTCTCAAATGGATTAAACGTAATAAATGTCCACATCTCTCCAAAAGGATGTTCCCAAGAAACTTGTATTCCCAATTTCCAGAACTGTTGCCTTCTAGTGGCTCATAGTTAAGTCTTTCCCCAGGAAAGACTTTAGGTGGGGAGCTTCCTCACCCAGAGTAACTGCCAGTCTCTGGAAGCAAATTGCATATCATAACTAATGCATGAGAGGGTACAGAGGACCAGTTGCCTTCTGTCAATCCAGAGTATCTATGAAGAGTCATTCCAGCTCCAGAGCTCCCTGTCAAATGACTGAAGCTACTGTTACATCAGAGTTCAACATCCTTCTCTGCCCAACTCTGCATCTTCCACTCTGCATAGGTGTAATTAAAAAGAGCAATCCCCAGTGAAACATTCGTATGTAAATATCCATCTCAGTGTCTACTTCTTAGGGAACCCATCTTGTTACATCATTGTATCTTAATTTCTTTAGCGTATATTTGAAATACTAAGCAGAATTTCCCTGATGTCAATCTGTCTCTCACCTGCCAATGCCCCACTTTCAAAAGTGCAAGTCTTCCCCTGGGTGATGCTGCTTGGAGTTAGTTACCCTAGGCCCTTATGCCATGCTTTCTTCCTAGGACTGCAGAGTAGTGGGGTAATTCCCCATTGGTTTCAACTACATGTAAAAAGTTGCTGCTAACTTATCGTTTTTCCTGGTTGTGAATATTCATGAAATCTCTATTAAGTGATGGTTCAACAGCCCAAAGTTAGCAGCCTTGTGTGTATTCATTGTTTTTATTTTCTCTGATCTGAAGTCCAGTTTGGGGATGTTTACTCCAGATCTTCTATTTTGGGTACTCTATTCTTTAAGAATTCTCATTTTTGTTTTTTACACAAGCTTCCATATGTTTGCTAAAAAATTGCTGCTCAATTCTGACTTCATATAAGAGAAGCAGCTCAGTGGTTTAAACCCTCTGAGAGTGCCTCAAACGTAGGTGTTTAGAAAGCTATGTAAAATCCATTCAAATTTTCATTGTTCCTTTATTAGCCATGTCCCACATTGGCTGGCTAAAATATTTAAAATCTTCTGTTACCTCAATTAAAATTAATCAAATATTTTCTCAGATCATAATTACTTCTGAGTAAATATATAATTTTTAAGATACAACAGCAAAAAATCAAAGAATGATGAAAAGATAGGTGAAAATAGAACTGTAAACCAGGCAAGAGAGTTCATAAAAAACCACATGCTTACTAATAAACTTCTGTTTATAGTAGTACTGTGTCAGACACTGAAAGTGATGCAAAACGTATAGTTTGTAGCAGTTTAGTAAATAGCTTAGTAATTAGATGGAAAGGCAGAAGATAGCACATAAAACAGCAATAAATGTAAGAATTCAATAAAATCCAAGTAGAAGTAGCTAAAACTATATGAATGTGAAAAGAGTTTTACCAGTGAAAGAGAAAGACTTTGTACTTGTAAAGAAGAGAGTACTAGAGTCATGGAAATCAAATACTCAGATTTTCAAAAGGGAGAAATATAAGGACAGTACATTTAAGCCAAATACAATTACTTCCTGCTCCTTAAGCGAAATACAATTACTTCCTGCTCCGTCTCTCTACCATGCTCAAGGAACCAGAATTGGACAGACACTCTGTCAGCAGCCATTTACAGTTCAGCATATCTGAGCTGCCCAAGTACTCATAGTTTCTAAGAATTTTAGCCAAGTTTGGTTTTGGTTTGAATTCTTCCTTGAGATAAATTTCAAACCAGAGAAAAAGCAGAGCGATTTTGGCTTACCAGTAAGACAATGCGGATTATACTTTGTGGGACTCTTGGTTCTTTAGCCACGCTCAGCAGAAAGGCCTTTGGCAGACACAGTCCCATTTCAAAAACCATTCTAATGGCTATCATGACAGGGGAAACCCTTCCCTAGACCAATATTACTGTTTTCAATTATGTAGGTCTTGCTATGATTTATTTAGCTTGAGACAAACAATCCTGGAAAGATTGACTCTCACTTTCATGAAAGATACCATATAGAGCAAACAGGCAGCTAAAAATTGCAGAATATTTTATGGAAAAGACAAAATAAAATTATTCTGAAAAAATATATCAAAACAATATTTAATTATATCACTTTATGATATTTTAAAAATGGTAAAATAAATACAAGGCTATAAGAACTTTTATATTAATATCTTTAATGTTTTATTGTTATTGTCTAAAACTCAGTTGAGCCATTAAGACTCTCATTGCTGTAACAGTAGCTTTACATTCATTTGGTATTTATAATAATAGCTATCATTTATTCAGTACCTAATTTTAAATGCTTTACATATTTATTTTCATTTTGTCTTTAATTTTATGACTAAATATTGCTCATATTTTCTTGGTAAGGAGTTGGAGGCATAAAAATATTATGTAACTTTTCTAAGGTCACAAAGTTAGTAAGTCTTGGTGGCAGTTAATAAACATCATGGATTACATTACTGATGGCCAACTTTTTGTTTCCCTCCTTGTACTGTTACACTTTATATCCCTTTTCTGCTGAACTCAGGAGTATGCATGTGACTTACTTTGGACAACAAAATAACATGTCTTCACTGCTGAGCAGAAGTGATATGTGACTCTGCCAAGCAGAACTGCTGAGTCAGCATGTGGCTTGCCATGCTTCTTTTCTTTACCACAAGATCAGTAATGCCCCAGTTAGAGACAGCTTTTTACTTGGTGTAGAGCTTCCTTGGAGGAGAATAGCAATAACTCAGAATGAATTTGTAGCGTGAGTGAGAAATAAACTTCGTTGTTAGCCTCTAGTACATGGGAGTCATTTGTTGACACAGGGTATCCTTGCCTGACCTTGCCTCAAGTAGTTTCCTCAACATAATCAACAGGTAGAATTCACTGTGACCTAAATTAAAAGGACTTTCCATGACCCTTATATTGATTCCTCCTGAGTTGTTCAAGTACGAAAATCTGATATCCCCAACTTAATTAAAATCTTTTTGAGGGTAAATATAATGTGTTAAATTTATAGTTTCATATTTCCCTGCACAAATAAAATTGATCTACTTAAAATATTTATGTGGCATCTGCTGTGAATGAATAAAATTTCATTCATTTACTTTTAGCAGCTTTACTTTTTTCGTTTTTAATCTATGACCACACAATGGTATATAAATGCCATTTTCTCTACATGGCTTTAAGCATATTAAGTACCATATCTATTTACTTAACTTCCCAAGGTGCTTGGAAGACAGTAAACTACTTTTGAATTGAAATAGACAGAATCTTTGGAATAGGATTGTAAAATATCATTTTGTAATGTTTTGTAACTTTAAAAAATCTAGTATGTCTATGGACTTCCTATAAAATTAATGCCTACTCAATTCTGATTTGATTATTACCACTTCCATATATCTGAATCTACATTTCTCTTCTAGGTTTTAGACCAAACAGGCTTTTCTTCTAGTGGTGGGCCTAAAGAAAAATAGGCATTTCTCCAGTTAATTTTCTTATTCTTGTAGCTATATTTTAAAAAATATCTTGAGTTCCATCTTAATAAAAAATCTTTAATCAGTAAACATTTAGGTTATCTCTCAAGTAGCTGGTAATATTTATACAATAAACTTTGAGAAATTTCAGAACAATTTTAGATTTACAGAAAAATCACAGATACTACAGAGATCCCATATACCACACACATCTTCCCCTATTATTAAAATCTTACATTTTTTAGTGTACTTGCTACAATTAATGAACTAATACTGATGCATTATCATTATTGACAAAAGTCTATAAATTATTGAGATTTCCTTAATTTTGCCTAATTTCCTTATCCTGTTCCAGGATTCCATCAGTATGTCATATTACATTTAGTAATCATATCTTCTTAGGATCCTCTTTGCTGTGACAGTTTCTTAGACTAACCTTGATTTTAATGGCTTTGACGATTTTCAGTAGTACTAGACAGCTTTCTTGCAGGATGTTCTTCTGTTGAGATGTGTCTGATCCTTTTTTTTTCTTATCATTAGCCTGGATTTATGGGTATTGGAGAGGAAGTCCGCAGAAGTAAAGTGTCATTTCATCATATCATATGAAGAGCGTGTACTATCACTATGACTGATAGTTTATCAGGCTTCTCCACTGCAAAGCTAATTTTTTCTCCCCTTAGCGTTGTACTCTTTTCACATTGTATTGGAATTGTCTACACATAGTCCATGCTTAAGGAGTGATGAGTCATGCTTTACCACATTGATGGCAAAGTATCACATAAATTATTTGGAAATTTTCTGTATGGAGTTGTATCTTTTCTCCTCAATTTATTCAACCTCTTCTTCACCAATATGACTCATGGATTATTATTTTAAAACTTGGGTGATAAACCAATACTACCATGTTTGTTGTTCAGATTGTTCCATCTTTAGACAATGGAAAGTTTCTCAGTTGACTCTTGTGTTTCTTTGACATATCCTCATCATCGTATCATTTCTTCTGTTTCTTTTTTTAAACCATCTCTTATTTTCAGATGCTACATGATGCTCCAAACTCATCTCATATATTTCCTTCCCAAAACCTAGAAACAGCCTATTTTCCAAAGAGCAGATTTGTTTCTTTTTTTTCTGATCACCACGAGTGAGAGTTCCTGTTGCTCCACATCCTCACCAGCAATTTTCAGCATTTTGAATTTTAACAAAATATTATTATAAAACATGCAAGTTTTAATTAAGAAAGGACTAATATCATTAAGAATAGCCAATGTCCTAACATTTTATGTTTTTTCTTCTGAGATTTGTTAATCCAAGTAAGTTGCCTCAAAGTCAATTTCAGAACATTTTAACATTCATTACAATGATAAACTCAACACATTATTATCACTGTACTTGAATGTAATTTTTACTATAAAAAAAGTGAAAACCAAAGTTACGACTAGTAAAGGAATTGTGTTAGCATACAGTATCTATAGGTTTTAAAACAAATTTAACACAGAACATAATTCACAGTCTATCACATGATCAGCACAATAAAATTCACATTTGGCTAAATTTTAAATCTCAGTAGAGAAATCTATTGTCCATTAAATTTAATAATAATAGTACCATGTATTTTACAATTATTTATAATTTACAGAACATTTGTATTCATTGGTTATTAATATGACAATAACATTGATATTAATAATTTTAAAATTTTAAATAAATATTTTTCCTATGTATATTTTTTGAGGTGGAGTTTCACTCTTGTTTCCCAGGCTGGAGTGCAATGGTGTGATCTTGGCTCACCAGAACCTCCACCTCCTGGGTTCAAGCGATTCTCCTGCCTCAGCCTCCTGAATAGCTGGGATTACAGGCATGCACCACTAAGCCTGGCTAATTATCTACTTAAATAAATGTTACCTTTTATTTCTTAGCATAAGAATTTTAAAAACAATTTGATTTTCTTATTTTCATCTGTCAAAAGTGTTTGATTTTCTATAAAGTAATGTGGAATATTAGAGAAACAGAACTATTTATTTCAATAGGAAAATGTCTACACATTGTGGATTTCAGGTTATTCACCTGAAAAATTGTTTATGCTGCAAGTTTGCATCTATAGGCATGAAAATCACAATATGGGTAATCAGAAGGTTCTGTTAAATAATTTACATCATTTTATATACATTGTGAAAACTCGAGGGGGAGCAGGATAGTAAATCCCTTCATCATAGGACAAACAGATTATTTTTCCTCCACAAAATTAACTCAGTGAAAGATAATGTATAAAGTTTCCTGGCATTAATAACCCATATATAGAGTCAAATTAGTAGGTGATCAAAAAGAGCATCCTTACATAAGTAAAATAATTTTTTAAAAGTATCATGTATAGAAAATTAGCTTTGTGTAGCATAAATATATATATATATAAATTAAGAAAGAGAATCATTTTGCAAATTTGTCTTCATAAAATAACACAAAATATGTTTAATGGAAACATATATATATAAACACACACACACACACACACACACACACATACAGGAAGAAAGAGAAAAAATACATGGAAACTAAAAAAAGTTGCATGTAAAGATCTCATTACAAATTAGTGAAAATATACATACTTCTTGTTCTTTAGGAAAATACTTTGTTAAACACACTGGTACTGGATTTATAACAATTAGTATGGTTAAGAAGTAGCATTAAAATAATAATTCTCAACCAAAGATTTTATGTCAACCTAAAATGTACCTTACTTTAGTTTTTGTTTGTGTCTTACATTTGAAGTTCATACAAATGCTTAAAAGATAGTGGCCTTATCTGACTTTCATCCTGAATTTGTCTATAGTATTGCTATAAATATTAAACAGAAACTTAGAAAAATCACACTTTTATATATTCCTAATTGCCTTGGCTCTAAGTCATATTAATTCACAATTATGAAGTATCAAAAAAGTTAAAACTAACTTATGAAAATGCCTGGACAATTATGTACTTTACAATAAGAAAAATGTTTCTGTATCATGACCTATGTATGCTGACATATATTCTACACAAAGAAAAGTTTTCATATTTTGTGAGCAAAATTCACTTAGGCAGAATAGATACATTCATCTGCAAACCCCAGCTTGATTAAATATATAACTGATGGTGCTTCCAACGGTCTTTCGTTTGAGACCCCGTATCTAAGAAAAATGTAATTATGAAATGCGGTTTAAATGTTTAAACTGTCTACTTTAAAACCACATTACTGTAGTTTGCTAATAACCCTTCTATATTATGCTGATCTGTAACTTTTAAAGCCACATTTTTAACTCAAGTAGTTGGCATAGCTTCTATTGCAATGAATTTATTCTGGGAAGTCTGACTGCCATGATTAGTGGTTTGACTCCAGTATTTCAAACATACTGCACTAAGTTCCCACTGATGTACTTGTGGTTTCACATATACCAAAGAATATTCTATGATGAGTGCTGGATGGAAAAGATTGTTCATCTGACAATAATCTTTCTAGCCACATAGACATACCACAATCTCTATCAGTAATCTTAAATTTTGGCAGTCATGGATAAACACTATTCTTGCCAATATATATTCATTATTTATACAATTCACCTTTGATGATTTTCCTTTAAGAATTGAAATTTTAAAGAATGTGTGTCTAAATTGTTTTCAGAATGAATGCTCCAACCTGTTTAAATATTTGACTTAGAGCAAATTCAAAATCACATTTCTAAAAACTTCAGTTCTGTGCATATACTTATGGAGAGAGAGAGGCTTCTCACTGGAAAGGGAGCATAGCCCCAGTGGAGAAGTAAGCAGGGTACAGACATTTCAATTGCCCCTTCAGAGTACGTGCAGTTGAAGCACTTAAAAGGATTAGTAAAGGACAATTACTTGTTTTTTCTTCCACTGTATACCCACTGGGGAGCATAGACTCCAGTTGGCACAAAAGGATCGCATCAGAAAAGTCTTTTAACATAAAGCGTCTGTCTTAAGTATTAAAAATGTGACTTCAGTTTCCCCTCACCATCACAGCTGACCTTTTCAAACAGAACTGAAGTTTCTCTCTGCTTTAAATTGCTCATTCTCATGAAGAACAATGATGAATTAATGCATTTATTTTAATCTTGGTTGGCCTTTCTTAGAGCAAGCACATTCCAAAATAAACTCTCTCGTTCTTTAATCCTAGTTACATTGTTTCATATTACTACCCAAAAATGAATTCATATAATATAATTTTCTCTAATTCCTTAAAGGAAGAATTCACTGGTATTTGACGCAAGTTAGTTATTTATATGAAATAAAAATACTATTTTATTGAACAGACTAATAAAAATCAAAATGGTAAAAGTTTTTTCTTTATTATTCCATTTGTTTTGTTTGTTGTTAGACAATTTTGTGCATAGCGTTTTGAACATTTTGTCTAATTTTCCTTTGATTTTCGAATTTTAGTCGGGGAACAGTGCGGGAAACAATCTGGTTTTGATGGAATCCCAAATTTTTGTGAGTGTGTGTGTTCTAAATAAACTCAACTAGGCCATATGACTCATGTGCTTTCCATGGTCTCATTGACTTTATTTTCTGTCTAGAAACTATTTAATAAATCTTATTTGATCAGAAGGATATTCTTTACTGCTTCTTTAACAAAACAAAGTTGAACTGTTTGTTAAGAAGAAAGTACTGTTTTAGGTTTCTTTCTTTTTGTAAATTATTTTCTAAAAAGTTGAAGAGTTTTGATCAATTTGCATAACATAATAAATACTTGAGCCCTTTGTGGTTTTCAGGGCCAGCTGTTTTCTCTAGCTTTAGCTCTATGATTAAGGATTAAGGGATGCAAAATGATGAGAAACGCACAGGGCAATGCTGCCTTTGGAAGACTTAACAGCATGCTGAGGACTTTTATATTCTCTGCATTTCCCTTCCCTTTACAGGTAAAACAAACAAGAAAACTACCAAAAAGGCCATTCAAAGAGTATAACTCAACATGTCAAAGGCAAGTTTTATTTGAATCTTTTCAAAAAAGTATTCTAATATTCATATTCACACACATTACAAAACCTAAGCACATACATGCAGGTTCCTGAGAAATCCCAGTATAGGACAACTTCTCTGTGAATCTAAATATTTCTATCCATGTGAGTACATGTAAGAATACTTGTGTTTTGGTGTTTCGATGTAGTATTATCTTGTATGTTTCAGCTTTGTTTTTTTTTTCCTTTTTTTTTTTGCTGCCATTGTCAAGGTTTAATATTTACTTGGAAAGAGGGGGAGCCTTGGAATTCTTTTGAGACATGCCTTATTCATCTTGAAGTCATCCTGAAAATGTGGCAGGCCATTAATACTTTTGCAGAGAAACACAGTCTCCATTTTTCCAGTGTAAATATATGCTGAGGTCTGTCTTTAAATGTGTACCTAGGAGTAAGGAAGGTTGAGAAAAAAGAGAATGATACTTTTGCCCTGCATTCAACTTTGATTGTTATGAAGAGAAATATTTTACATAAAATATGTCTACAATAAGGAGATTCAAAGGCTTGAACATTTTTGTGATCGCTCCTGTCCTTTTTTTCAAGACTATTATTATCTCTAATTCTGAGCCAGATACACTATTTACTTAGAAGCCATTGAGTCGATATTTATTTACAACTAGTAGGCAAGTTAAAGAATGTAAAATACATGATTCTTCTGATAATTTTTTTAAATCTTAGGTTTATTTGGGGGAATTTCTTCCTTTTTCTTTATGCCAAGAATGGCTAATGCTTGTGAATGTCAAGGGACATAAAACCCCATTACATGAATTTCCCAAAGTCAAAGAATGCTGAATTAATGCTGTAAGCAAAGCTGTGACATCAAAGCATAGAGTGTTACAATTTAGTTCACAGTTCCCTGTAGATCTGACTTTGTTCATTGTAAGTAATCTTTTAAAAGTTACTCAAAATTCAAGAGCTGTATGGTTTAGAAATTTAGAAACTCAAGTGATTCCAAGGAAGGAATATTTGTTTTCTAATTGCCATTGGTGGCTGGAAGTCATGAAACAGTAACCAGCTTATTTTAGCAATTTTCTGTTTAATTCCTTTTATGTAGAAAAGACAACAACTGCAGGCATTATGAGGGAACTAGGAGAGATTAAAGAGAAATCACTGTAGAAACAACTTTTCAGATAACTGCATCATTCTTAGTACTCCCTGCTCCGAAAATGGTTCAACTTGTCTGAAAAATGAAGGGGTCAAATATGTGCACACAGCCACTTTGCCAAGTGTGGGTAAGTTGATATCTATGAAGATTTATGAGTATCCCCTCACTACCTGTCTCCTCCATTCCCTGTACTGTCTAGCCTGACTCAAGTTTATTTTTCTTTAGTTAAAGCAGCTACTAAGAATAACATAAATAAAGAACTGAATAGTTAAATGGAGTATGTATGTATGTGAGAAAGGAGAGACAGATTAGTATTTAATTAAAATGTACCAAAATGTACCAAAATACTTCTGACACACAATTGCCTATTTACTTAATGATACTGATACTAAACAACTGATTTTGAAAAGTATATAAAAATAAAAATAGACACAAAATATTGGAAAATAATAACAATTTAAACTGGGTTCTAAAATTATATGATCTTTTCCAAGCATGGTCCAGCCATAAAATTATTTTATTTTTTCCCTTCAAAATGTAGCCAAGAAACAAACATCTATCTTTGCTTTCTCTGCAGGAAAGAACCAGTGTCTGGATTAGTTCCAAGCCATCCAGACAGCTATTTCAACTGGAACAAGTGACCTTTGGAACAGACTAGAACATAACAGCCTGGCCAGACAGAGGGGAGGGAGTAGGCAGTTGGGAAGGACCCCAACATGTTCTTCTGAAAGCTCATTTGAAATAAGAGGACAATAAAAAGTTAAGGACAGAAATATGAACTTAAAATATGTCAAACTAGTAAAAACTGTGTGACCACAATACAGCATTCAAGACAAGTTAGCGTTTTTAGCTGTCATTCTTTCATATACACTATATATATACATACATATATATACATATATATATATATATCTCCAACCCCGTGAGCATAGGCACTGTCCCTTAATTACATAACATTCATGTTTGAATCGTCATAGCTTCTTTGACACTAAGTAACCATTATTATTTTTTTTTCCCTCTATCAATTGGGCCAGACTTCCTTAGTCTATGATTCTATGGTGATTGTTAGACAAACTTCAATAATTACTAAGAGATTTACTTAGCAAATTATAGCTACAATAGAAGTTAAAATAACAATAAATATTTTATTGGAAATTAGATAATGGTTATCTTCTCCCAACATTTATTTGAAGGCATGCTGTTCTTTTCTAAGAGAACATAAAACATTTAAGTTCACATCATTAGTAAGAAGCATCTAAATAAATATGCAATCTTTTAATGAATGCTTTTGGACAAAGTGTTGTACTTGGTAACAAAGAGGAAGGATGTCAAGGCAATACTTCCTTCAAAATGGTTGAAAATGGAGAGCAAAGCTTTTAAAAAATGTTTTATTAAAATACAAAAAGAAAGATGTTTCTTAGACAATATCTTATTGATTTTACAAAATATACTATCATAAGTTGATTATGTCCAAGGTACTAAGAAAATAAGAGATTTCAGAGTGTTCTTTCATAGAGAACTTTGTTATTCCAGCAGGTACTGGAAAATATTTTTAAGAAGACAACTTCTATAGCTTCTAATCAGGCCTTCTTGAATGAAAACATAAACCTTTAAAAGTCTTAATGAATATTCCAAGGTATCTATAGAATTGCTTGAAAACTAGAAGATTTGGTTCAATGAACTTGGCCTGTAGATCTGAATGAATGCCAAAAATATAGCTAAGGTAAAGAAAATAAATTTTTACAAAATTTGTGTTACATAGTCTTGGTGGTACTATTAACTGACAAAAAACACAATATTAATGATACACAAATAAGAAATTTGGTTATTTCAATTTATCATGTAATGTCAGAAAAATGGAAAGTGAGCCTTTAAACTCAACTCCTTCTTAAGTATGCCATTAGAATTGGCATAGTATTGATTAGAAGCTAAGAAGTAGAGCAGAACAAAATGAATCCAGAGAAAGACAATACTGTCTGCTACTTACATAATATTCGTATTTCTTAAACTGTATTTTGAAAGCAAGAAAATACACCATGAATGATTTTAGGAGGTTGTGTTCTTGCTAGATTAAGAAAATCCCACTTGGAATTCTAGAGAAATTATGCTTTTGGGGAGGGAGTTTCATTAGTGGATTATCACGGACCTTAACAACAAAAGATCAAAACATGAAATAAACGTACAAGAATTAAAGTTTGTGTCAAATTTGTGAGATGGACATTAGAGGGGGGAGATTTTAAATATTTGTCTGAAGTTATGTAGGAAGAAGACACTTTCTGCATGAGACACACGGGTCCAAGGGCAATTCCAACTGTGACCATCACATTTATGAGCTCCCTAAAAAGGGTGTAGTTTAGGTGGAGTCTGAAATTCAGTTGTCAAAAATGACTCCAAGATTCTTCAAGTAATTTAACAGAGGATGAAGCCCAAAATCATGAGTAAATATTGAATCTGGAAGTATATGCGGAAACACTGGAATAGAAAACATAACAGCCAGTTTTTTCAGGGTTATGCTAAGTAACATAAAATGAATTAAAAAAATCAGTATTTAGAAATACAACATATTATCTATCAGAAATCCTACTGAAAATACATTCCCATAATATTATTCATTTTTTTTAGAAAATCCAAATCCAAATAAAAGAACAAAAGAGATGAAGAAAATTTTTGCCATTGGGCTATTCTGATAAACTTCACACTGGATGTCTGATAGCTGACATCAGGCAGTACGAGGTACCCAGACTTAAACATACTTAAATATAAGTGTTCCTGGGGAAGTTTTTGGTTCACACAGTGTTGTAATACATATTGGCTTTTATTTATTAACTTATATGCTTCTCATACTTTTACTTTATGACAATAAACTGACTGAAATCAGGGATCCTGTCAATTTAGCGCTACCTGCTAACACATGTTAGCAAACTTGCCTGATGTTTTCTTACCCCATAAAGTACATGTTATTCATATAAAGTGAGTAACAAATGAATTTTATGGAATGAATTGATGAATTGTTCCTTGGTGTTCAAAGGCTGTGCATGTGAGTCCTGTGTCCGTAAAATACTTAACATCATGTTTTAAATTGATTCAAAACTTCTTCATGATTGTACTCTTAGTCATAATCCACATCCTATTATCAAGTTCCACCTTTATAAAACTATCAGCCAAGACACGCTTTGCATTACTGCTAAGTTAAAAAAAAAGCCTCCAGTTATGAAATTGATATTTACATAATACAGTTTTTGCACCAGATGCTTCTGGTAAAAGGAAGCAAATCATGACCTCTCTCACCAGCAGGATCAGTCCACTGTTTTCACAACTGAATGATATTTGCTCATAAAGCTAAAATGTGTGTGGGCTGCAAGAAATGAAGTTAAAGGTAAAGCCCTTTATTTCTTCTTTGCCTTTCTCTCTGACTCTCTCCCTTTCTTTTAGCTCCATTTATGATCAAGAAAATCTGTTACATAATTAGCTTCAGAATGTGTCTATATTAATTACAGATTATTTAACAAATGAATTATGCAATTTAATTTATTTAAAATCATTTATTTTCAGGAAAACCAAACATATCATTGAGTTTACATAGAAATACAATTTTCAACCAGATCTTCATAAAAACGCACTGGAGAAATAAATGTTCATAATTAATGACCAATTATGTACTATTTCATCATGCCAGTAGCAGAGTTGATTACCATTAAAAATTGGTAAAGTAACAGATCTTAAATGTGCAAATACCATCTCAGTACTCTATTGTGTTACCATTGATAATAAATGGCCACTAAATATATACCTATTACATAAATCTTTTAAAGTACAATAAAATACAAATTCTATCTGTTAAAAAAAGCCACTTATATGGCTTCTAAACATCCTCATTATACAAATTCCAAAATACTATCTGACAAACAAAATTATAAAGACTCTTCTTTATGAAACATATATTGCCCTCTAATTAAGGTACAACTTAGCAAATAAAAGAAACTAAACAAGAAGGCCCATATATACCATATAACATTAAGGAAAAACAGACAAATATATATTGCATAAGCATATTTGATTTCTTTTCCTAGTGAAAATGTACCTTTAACACTTGAAGAAAATTCCCATGAGTAAATGATAAATCTATTTTTGAGGGTTACCCTAATTTAAGTCACATTTTCATTAATTTATTTACCTTATAATGTGATGAACCAAGTTAGAAATTTTGACCATAAATGTTTGCTTTACTGAGTACAAATTAGTCTGTTATGTAATGGGTAAAGGTATAGGAAACAAATATTTTTAAAAGTCTAGGTTCATCAGCACATCAAGAGTGAAATGCAGGAGAATTTTATTGTTCATGTTCAAGACTAAACTGAGCAGTAACGAGGTTTTTTTTTTTTTTTTTAATGAGATTTTGACTTTAACAAAACAAATACAAATTGAATTTACCAAATAATATTGATAATTCATATAGAATGGGCGTCACAGATTTTAAAGTATCAAAACCAATGGGGCATTACAAAATAAACTTTGGTGAAAAATATCTTCATCAAAGAAGAAAATATGAGAAGAGTAGTCCTTATGTAGTGAGAAGAAATNTTTTTTTTTTTTTTTTTAATGAGATTTTTGACTTTAACAAAACAAATACAAATTGAATTTACCAAATAATATTGATAATTCATATAGAATGGGCGTCACAGATTTTAAAGTATCAAAACCAATGGGGCATTACAAAATAAACTTTGGTGAAAAATATCTTCATCAAAGAAGAAAATATGAGAAGAGTAGTCCTTATGTAGTGAGAAGAAATATATTTGGTAAAGTAAAAATGGGTAATAGACACTGAATCTATAGCTAGCATATATTCCAAATGTTTTTTAGGGAATATCAAATCAGATGATGCTTAGATGTTATAGTAATATAACTTATCTCATTTGGAATGAAATTTAAAGTTTTTTTAATAAATAGCAAATTTTCATTTTTTCATTATCTTTATAAAACAAATTAAATATTTAGAGTATAACTGATCATAACTAACATCACCTTGCATTTACTAATAAATACTCTAAATACATTTGGTTTATTATTGGAATTTATATCCTTATAATTTTTCCTGCTAGAAATTAGTGATCTTGTGGCATTATGTTTAAAGTTTACATTTTCCCAGTGATGTGAACAGTATTTATACATAAAATGACATCTGTCTAATGAATAGTAACATGTTTGTTGGTTTGAAAACAGACCATGTTTAGTTTGGCATTGGCATATCTCTTCAGAATTTAAAGTTATCTTTAAGGTATGGCTTTTGGGAAATCATTAATAAACCAGCAATCTGGAAAATGAATACAAGTTTCAAGATGCTAACTAAATAGAACTCAGACACAAGGCAGGTATCTGTATATGTCTTTTGATTACAAATTCATATACAGTAAAAACAGAAAGGAACATAAAAGTATGATCTACTTTATAGTAAGTTGTTTATAAAATAAAAATTATAGATCAATAGTGAAGGTGAGGAAATTTAACTGAAAAAATGTTCAAAATATTAAAATATTCAAAAACATTGGCACATGAATAATACCTATCTTAAAGTAATAATAAATGACGTGTGTATAGAAACACATTTAACATGAATCAGGATTTCTTGTTCTTGATGTCAGCACCTACTGTCTAATGGGTCGAGACAAAATACTGTGCCTTCAAGAGTTAGTCCCATTTTGAACCCCTCCTGTAAAACAGAATAAAATCATTAATATCCAAAATGCTCACAGCAAAGTAAAATAAAATAAAATCAGTGAATAAAAAAGACTACGCACTGAAGTTGAAATATTCATGCTTTGACCAACTAATAATAACTATATGTCAAATGTTGACTTGTTGAATTTTTATATAGGTGTATAAGCACTGGTAGTTCTTTCAGACCCATTAACACTTTAATGTTTTAAATATATGTGAGGTTAGCATGCATGAGAGACAGAAGAAAATACATAAAATTAAGATACAGGTTTCTTTTTCAGAAAAGATTAGTTACTACATCATTCTATTGCAAATGAAATCTGTTAGCTTTAAAAATTATTATTAATTTAAATATTATTAAGATAGTTAGACTTCAAATTGATGAGAGGTTCAAGATATCCTGATGATTTTCACCTTTTCTTCCTGGTTAGCACTGACCAGAGCCTTCGTAAAATACTTCTTTGTGGAACATACAACTGCAGATTATTTTGCCATGGAGAAAACTTCCCCTACTAGCCTTGCTGTTGCTTGTAGCGGACTGGCTTCTTTGACTCCTACTCTCCCTTGCATATTTTAGAAGTTAAGTTGTCTTTGATTTATTGAGTGTAAGAACACAATTGCTATGAAAGTGTTTTTCCACCAAGATTTTGAGTTAAAAGTTAATGGCAAAGGAGTCTGTCCTTCTCCACTCCCATCTCTCTATTTTTTTAATTGCATAATATAATTGAACTGCGGGTCATCTCTTCTTACCACCTTTCCTCATTCCTACCCTTTCTTGTAAATCTCTACACATGGGCCTACAAAAAGATGAAAAGCACAGACTTGCACTGATTGATGAAAGTGGAGGTTACATTGTAAGTCTCCTTGTAGAAGCAAATGTGGTAGTGCTCTCTATATACTCTACCTTTTTTTCTTACTAACAGAACTGAAATGTTTCAGAAAGGTAACTTGTAATTTCCAGTGGCCATGTGACACATTATTGGCAAATAATATGCAGACAGCAGTGTATTCCTAAAGAAAAGAAAATGTCTCTTAAAGGTAACCATTGGTTTTCACCTCTGCTTTGGGTGTTTTATTCAATTAGACTGACTATATTTACTTGTATGTTAGCTAATTGTGTATCTTTTTGCATCTCCCCAAATTACTTTTATTTAGAATAGTTATGTAAATGTTCTTATCTTTCTCTAAATCCAGTGTAAACATCATCATATCGAGGAGGAAGGCAGTTACAAAGCTGTAAGCCATACTTTATTTGTTATTAATGTTCAAAGAATATTCTTCATTATGTTTACAGTACAGAGACTACTACTATATAGCAATATAGTGATGTAATCATTGTGAAAGTTTTTCAAAAGTCTTTCCAGTACTTGGAATACAATATTTATTTAGTTGAGTAAATATGCGAGTACTTTTCATTATTTTTTAAAATCTATTCTTATCACAAAATACATTTTGTCATATTTATTTATATTTCTCAAACAGCCAGCAAATACTTAGAAAATAAATACTTTATAATACTGTAAGTAAATTTTCTTTAAAATTATTTTATTTGGATATCTGAAGATTTGTGTATTATGTCATCTTCTGGTATACTATAAACAGTAGAGAGATGATACATTGATAGACAGATAATGACAGATAGAAAGAGAGTGGAAATGCTTGATACCATATGGTACTTTTAAATTGTATCAGTTCATTCTGCTAGTAAACCAGTATCACTTCAATTACCCTGAAAATACTATTTGTCAATGTGTTATCAATATTGGAAAAGCAGAATAGCAGTCAAAGTAAAATAGAGGTTAATTACTATTTTAATAATAAAGTGTTAGTATATGACTTACGATAATATCTATCTCCATATTGACTTTTTAGGGATTCTTACATATTGTAAGGTTTCTTGATTTTCTTTTTTCCTAAGATAAAATTTCCCACACATTTCCTGTCTTCTTCGTAAGTCCCATTTTGCAAATCACAATTTAATAAACTCTAAATCATTCCATATCCTCTTGAGCTTCAAACCTCTTAATAAAAATGATACTTTATTTATGTAGTGATGGGAATTACCATAAGCTAATGTCACACAAAAGAATGATTAAATAATTAAAATATTATTCACCATATGAGTTTTATATGTAATATTTTATGAATTTTCTTATTTTGAAATAGAAAAGCATATCAAGGAAGGAAAATCACTGCACTTTGAGATATGTCTTTTTTTCTATCTATAGAATTTTAAAATGATTTTAATGATAATATGAATATCTATATATTTATGCCATATAGTTTTTTTATGTAAGTAATTTATTACGTATATAGTTTTCTATCTTCCTCTTTTCATCTTTGCAGACCTTGATTATTCTAAATTCCCACAAAACTAATTTATTATGACTATATAAAATGCTATTAATTTTTACAATGATTGCTTCCCAGCATTTTAAAATTACGAATAATGTTGACTAGATATTTTTATTCATAGAGACCGAACACATTTATAATTACTTTTTCTTCAGAATAGATTGCTTTAAAGTTTTGATATCAAATAGAAATAAAAGTATTAATAACAAGTTACTCTTTAAAGAGATTGCTAGGCCATAGTTACCTCTGAACTAATTCTGGCCTACCAACAATTTACAGTACCTCTTTTATTACACTTTCATTTGTATTGATTGATTATTAGTTTAAAAAATAATCTGCTAGATTAAAATGGCATTACAGTTCTTTATTTGATTTGTGTGTTTACTTTGATTAGACAGAACATGTCTACATATGTGTAAGCCACTTGTGGTCTTCTTTTGTGAACTAGTGCTTTTCATGTATCTGTTGATTGTTTAGTTTCCCAGTCATTTGTCTAATTGCTTTAATTATGTATATGTAATGTATTTATATAGTTTTAGACAGTAAATGTTAAAAAATTGGATATAATATGTCTATATTTTCTTTTCCTTATAAAATTTTCTTATCAATTCAAAAGTCTGATGAATATTCAGTAATATTTTAAACATCTTAAAATGTTGATTACTTCTGAAATTTATCTCGGCATTTGCTGTAAGTTTCAGCAGTACATTGATCTTCTCCCAGAGTACTAGCCAGCTGACTTAACACCACTTGTACATGATTTTTTCATCCTTTACGAACTTGCCATGCTTGTTTTTTAATGTATTAAATTATTATAGCTCACATGTTACAGTGTGGCCTATCAATACTATTCCACTTATCTTCCTGTTGGTGACATGTGCTGGACAGTTTAAATTATGTCAAATCAAATAGCTACATTATTGATTTCAAATAAATGTTTAATTTTCTAACTGCTTATACTGAAATATGGTTTAACATTTCTGCATAAATGCTTACATGCAGGAGACGTTTCTGTGATTTCAAACTTAATAATTCAATTCTCTTAAAAGTAGCTTAGTCACAATACTCTAAATGAAAGATGAAAACTAAATGTCTCACTAGGCTTATTAACTCAATATGGCATTCACAATCCACTGTACTATATTAAGTTTTATAGGATATGCAAAGATATAGTAGCTACATGTGTGCATTAGATTCATTAGGCTAGCAAGATTAATAATAAAAGCCATCATAGAGTTTAGATGAAGAAAATATTATTTTACTTTTGTTAAAGTGACCTTGCAAGTAAATCTTGGACTAAAAGAAACAATCATGGCCAAGTATGGTGGCTCACGCCTGTGGTCCCAGCACTTTGTGAGGCCTAAGTGGGTAGATGGCTTGAGGCCAGCAGTTCAAGCCCAGTCTGGGCAACATGATGAAACCCTATTTTAACAAAAAATACAAAATTAGCCATGCATGGTAGTGCATACTTCTAGTCCCAGCTACTCAGGAGGCTGAGGAGGGAGGATTGCTCGAGCCTGGGCAGTGGAGGTTGCAGTGAGCCAAGATCACGCCACTGCACTCCAGCTTGGGAGGGGCGATAGAATGAGACTCTGCCTCAAAGAAAAGAAAAGAAAAGAAAAGAAAAGAAAAGAAAAGAAAAGAAAAGAAAAGAGAAAAGAAAAGAAAGACAAAACAATAAAGTGAACAATGCAATAGTGACTAAGTCATTGAAAATAATCTTAAAATATGGTTTATGAAACCTCTTTAAACATAACTAATTATCAGATATACCCATATGAAGTTGTTGTTTGAATTTTATTAAATAAAGCATGCAAATTTTAAGGCTTCAGCTTTAAAATTTGTAAGTTGTTTAAAATTGTTATAAAATAATATACCAACCATCTCTGGCGCTACCCACCATGAAAGCAGTAAAGAATTAAAAAAGACATTAAGAAAATATTAGAAACAGCAAAAGCAAAACACCACAGTTTAACATTATTTGAGTGCCACATCACTCAATCATCCCAATACAGTGCATCTTACACTTGGTTCCAACAAAATGTGGAAATAGAGGCTTATCCTTAAAACTCAATAAATTTTTTTCCCAATTTTGGGAAAATCTAAAAAATTCATAGAAAAGTACTCTGTATGACTTGTGTAACCCTTGAGAATAAATACTACCACATAAATATTTCTTTGTTACTACAAAAGCATTAGTACCAGATAGTACATGTTCAATGGGTAAAACTAATGTAAAAGGAAAGGAATTGATTTCATATGAAATACAGCATTCTTGCTAAATTATCATGCACCATTTGAAAGTTTCATAGTATTTGAAATATAGAAAAAAAGTAGGAAATCTGTGCCATCAAACAGTATACATGTTGAAATCAATAGAAATTTGAAAAGGTGGTTTTAGCTTCAACCAAATAAGATCATCCATCCTCGACTGGGGTTGCAATTTGACTTTCATTTAATTTATAATTTATTGAATTCATAATTTTACAAAACTACAAGGACAAGTTGTTTATAATATTTTGTCAATATTTAAAATTGTAAGTTAATACTAAAGATCTAAAATAATTTTTTATGTAAAAGGGGATTAAGAATCATTTAACTTGAGAAACACTGTTTCAACAGATTCTTTGAAAACCTGAAGGCATATGTTAAGTAATTCAACTTTTAAATTCAGGCATGTTATTACATCTAGAACAATAATGAATTCATGTATTACACAGAAAATGAGATAGCTACACAGCTGCAGTCAAAATGAGTAAAAGGGCATTTAAATTAACTTTCTAAGAAGGATTGTAATTATCAGTGATAGATCAGAGTTCACCTATAATTGTTTTTTCTAGGAAGTGAGGCATAGAGAATGAATGTATTAAGCCAAGACTAATAAACAAAATACCTCATTCTCCTTACTTTAGTGTCTTCATTGTCTCTTCTCAATCAGCTTCATATAATTGGTGTCTGTCTGGATTCTACCATATATAAACTTTTGATGAAAATAGGATATAATAACTTCACCAAAATGTACAGGGCAAATATAAAGAGAAGACTTTATTCTGGGGTTTATAAGACTATTTTAAATCATGGTCCATAGTGCAAAGCGTTTAAAACCAATTTCTGTAAACTGCAGACCAATTTAGAACAAAAAAGTAAAAGGAAGAGAGAGAAATGAAAACCCAACTGAACTACATTCCTAAAGAAGTTGTCACTGGGTGTCTGCTTTTAAATAAAAGCCCAAAAGTTATGAACTACAGCTACAATGCTTCTTTTCAGAGAGAATAATTTCAATCTTACAAAGATTTTCCCTCATCTACCCATTTACAATTTTCAAATTCGTAATTGTTAAGACTGAGATCAAATCTTATAAATCTAATGCAATGACTTTTAACTCTAGATTTCAAAATAATGAACCATTAGAATCCATGCCATTTTGTATTAAAAAAAAAATGAACCATCTTATTGCCATTGTAAATTGAACCATTAAAAAAACCAACGACCTTATCCTTAGCATATGTAGGAGTATTTTAGGACTAACTGTACATTATTATTTTAAAGTAATTATTTTAAGTGAGTTTTATAGTGAAAATAATTAAAGGAAACCATAGTTTTGGTACATAACATTCTCTTTGTTCCATATCAAAATGAAATAAATCATTTATGGGCCAGTCAGTCACAATAGTCACCTGCATCTCATCTAATTTTGATTGAATATCTGGAGGGAAATCTGCTGCTCCACAGTTAAATGGGTCAAAAGGTTCTGCTCCAAACAGGTCCCGTTCTAAAAGGAAGGAAATAATTTAGTAAATGAAATAACAAGTGAGCTGGAGTGAGTCAGATTTCAAAGGCAAGATTATATAAATGAATATTTACATGATCAAATGAACCACTAATCCACACTTAAACTGTATGTGGGGCTTTCCTGAGCTTAGACAAGTTAAACATTAATAAGGAAGAAAAGATCCATTTTATGATATTAAAAGTTTTATTATAAAGAATTATTATCTAGCGAGCTTTCTGTGTTTTAAGGAAGATTTCTTAATATCAAATTCACCTGAGCTGATAATTAATATGTTACAACACCTATATTTTATTGAAGCAATTTAAATTTGCTAAAATTAATGCACTACTCATTGAGGCTACCCTAATTCCATTGATTGATGCCTTGCAACACAATAGTTAAGCAATATGCAGGACTAAGTAGACTTGTAAGTAGCTCTACTCAAAGTTCATGTACTCTTATCTCCCCTTTTATCCAGAGAAAATTTTAAAGCACATTGTCTCATGTAGTATGAAATATCACCTTTCTAGACAGTCACAATGAGATAGTTTCTTTGAAAATGCCTCCTATCCCAGAAATACATTTCTNTGTGTGTTTACTTTGATTAGACAGAACATGTCTACATATGTGTAAGCCACTTGTGGTCTTCTTTTGTGAACTAGTGCTTTTTCATGTATCTGTTGATTGTTTAGTTTCCCAGTCATTTGTCTAATTGCTTTAATTATGTATATGTAATGTATTTATATAGTTTTAGACAGTAAATGTTAAAAAATTGGATATAATATGTCTATATTTTTCTTTTCCTTATAAAATTTTCTTATCAATTCAAAAGTCTGATGAATATTCAGTAATATTTTAAACATCTTAAAATGTTGATTACTTCTGAAATTTATCTCGGCATTTGCTGTAAGTTTCAGCAGTACATTGATCTTCTCCCAGAGTACTAGCCAGCTGACTTAACACCACTTGTACATGATTTTTTCATCCTTTACGAACTTGCCATGCTTGTTTTTTAATGTATTAAATTATTATAGCTCACATGTTACAGTGTGGCCTATCAATACTATTCCACTTATCTTCCTGTTGGTGACATGTGCTGGACAGTTTAAATTATGTCAAATCAAATAGCTACATTATTGATTTCAAATAAATGTTTAATTTTCTAACTGCTTATACTGAAATATGGTTTAACATTTCTGCATAAATGCTTACATGCAGGAGACGTTTCTGTGATTTCAAACTTAATAATTCAATTCTCTTAAAAGTAGCTTAGTCACAATACTCTAAATGAAAGATGAAAACTAAATGTCTCACTAGGCTTATTAACTCAATATGGCATTCACAATCCACTGTACTATATTAAGTTTTTATAGGATATGCAAAGATATAGTAGCTACATGTGTGCATTAGATTCATTAGGCTAGCAAGATTAATAATAAAAGCCATCATAGAGTTTAGATGAAGAAAATATTATTTTACTTTTGTTAAAGTGACCTTGCAAGTAAATCTTGGACTAAAAGAAACAATCATGGCCAAGTATGGTGGCTCACGCCTGTGGTCCCAGCACTTTGTGAGGCCTAAGTGGGTAGATGGCTTGAGGCCAGCAGTTCAAGCCCAGTCTGGGCAACATGATGAAACCCTATTTTTAACAAAAAATACAAAAATTAGCCATGCATGGTAGTGCATACTTCTAGTCCCAGCTACTCAGGAGGCTGAGGAGGGAGGATTGCTCGAGCCTGGGCAGTGGAGGTTGCAGTGAGCCAAGATCACGCCACTGCACTCCAGCTTGGGAGGGGCGATAGAATGAGACTCTGCCTCAAAGAAAAGAAAAGAAAAGAAAAGAAAAGAAAAGAAAAGAAAAGAAAAGAAAAGAGAAAAGAAAAGAAAGACAAAACAATAAAGTGAACAATGCAATAGTGACTAAGTCATTGAAAAATAATCTTAAAATATGGTTTATGAAACCTCTTTAAACATAACTAATTATCAGATATACCCATATGAAGTTGTTGTTTGAATTTTTATTAAATAAAGCATGCAAATTTTAAGGCTTCAGCTTTAAAAATTTGTAAGTTGTTTAAAATTGTTATAAAAATAATATACCAACCATCTCTGGCGCTACCCACCATGAAAGCAGTAAAGAATTAAAAAAGACATTAAGAAAATATTAGAAACAGCAAAAGCAAAAACACCACAGTTTAACATTATTTGAGTGCCACATCACTCAATCATCCCAATACAGTGCATCTTACACTTGGTTCCAACAAAATGTGGAAATAGAGGCTTATCCTTAAAACTCAATAAATTTTTTTCCCAATTTTGGGAAAATCTAAAAAATTCATAGAAAAGTACTCTGTATGACTTGTGTAACCCTTGAGAATAAATACTACCACATAAATATTTCTTTGTTACTACAAAAGCATTAGTACCAGATAGTACATGTTCAATGGGTAAAACTAATGTAAAAGGAAAGGAATTGATTTCATATGAAATACAGCATTCTTGCTAAATTATCATGCACCATTTGAAAGTTTCATAGTATTTGAAATATAGAAAAAAAGTAGGAAATCTGTGCCATCAAACAGTATACATGTTGAAATCAATAGAAATTTGAAAAGGTGGTTTTAGCTTCAACCAAATAAGATCATCCATCCTCGACTGGGGTTGCAATTTGACTTTCATTTAATTTATAATTTATTGAATTCATAATTTTACAAAAACTACAAGGACAAGTTGTTTATAATATTTTTGTCAATATTTAAAAATTGTAAGTTAATACTAAAGATCTAAAATAATTTTTTATGTAAAAGGGGATTAAGAATCATTTAACTTGAGAAACACTGTTTCAACAGATTCTTTGAAAACCTGAAGGCATATGTTAAGTAATTCAACTTTTAAATTCAGGCATGTTATTACATCTAGAACAATAATGAATTCATGTATTACACAGAAAATGAGATAGCTACACAGCTGCAGTCAAAAATGAGTAAAAGGGCATTTAAATTAACTTTCTAAGAAGGATTGTAATTATCAGTGATAGATCAGAGTTCACCTATAATTGTTTTTTCTAGGAAGTGAGGCATAGAGAATGAATGTATTAAGCCAAGACTAATAAACAAAAATACCTCATTCTCCTTACTTTAGTGTCTTCATTGTCTCTTCTCAATCAGCTTCATATAATTGGTGTCTGTCTGGATTCTACCATATATAAACTTTTTGATGAAAAATAGGATATAATAACTTCACCAAAATGTACAGGGCAAATATAAAGAGAAGACTTTATTCTGGGGTTTATAAGACTATTTTTAAATCATGGTCCATAGTGCAAAGCGTTTAAAACCAATTTCTGTAAACTGCAGACCAATTTAGAACAAAAAAGTAAAAGGAAGAGAGAGAAATGAAAACCCAACTGAACTACATTCCTAAAGAAGTTGTCACTGGGTGTCTGCTTTTTAAATAAAAGCCCAAAAGTTATGAACTACAGCTACAATGCTTCTTTTCAGAGAGAATAATTTCAATCTTACAAAGATTTTCCCTCATCTACCCATTTACAATTTTCAAATTCGTAATTGTTAAGACTGAGATCAAATCTTATAAATCTAATGCAATGACTTTTTAACTCTAGATTTCAAAATAATGAACCATTAGAATCCATGCCATTTTGTATTAAAAAAAAAATGAACCATCTTATTGCCATTGTAAATTGAACCATTAAAAAAACCAACGACCTTATCCTTAGCATATGTAGGAGTATTTTTAGGACTAACTGTACATTATTATTTTAAAGTAATTATTTTAAGTGAGTTTTTATAGTGAAAATAATTAAAGGAAACCATAGTTTTGGTACATAACATTCTCTTTGTTCCATATCAAAATGAAATAAATCATTTATGGGCCAGTCAGTCACAATAGTCACCTGCATCTCATCTAATTTTGATTGAATATCTGGAGGGAAATCTGCTGCTCCACAGTTAAATGGGTCAAAAGGTTCTGCTCCAAACAGGTCCCGTTCTAAAAGGAAGGAAATAATTTAGTAAATGAAATAACAAGTGAGCTGGAGTGAGTCAGATTTCAAAGGCAAGATTATATAAATGAATATTTACATGATCAAATGAACCACTAATCCACACTTAAACTGTATGTGGGGCTTTCCTGAGCTTAGACAAGTTAAACATTAATAAGGAAGAAAAGATCCATTTTATGATATTAAAAAGTTTTATTATAAAGAATTATTATCTAGCGAGCTTTCTGTGTTTTTAAGGAAGATTTCTTAATATCAAATTCACCTGAGCTGATAATTAATATGTTACAACACCTATATTTTATTGAAGCAATTTAAATTTGCTAAAATTAATGCACTACTCATTGAGGCTACCCTAATTCCATTGATTGATGCCTTGCAACACAATAGTTAAGCAATATGCAGGACTAAGTAGACTTGTAAGTAGCTCTACTCAAAGTTCATGTACTCTTATCTCCCCTTTTATCCAGAGAAAATTTTAAAGCACATTGTCTCATGTAGTATGAAATATCACCTTTCTAGACAGTCACAATGAGATAGTTTCTTTGAAAATGCCTCCTATCCCAGAAATACATTTCTTTTTTAAAAGCAGCAGGGATGCAGTGTCAAAAAAGCTTTCTGTACATATGGTCTAAAGTATGCACTACTTTTTTTATCACTAAAGAAGTATCAAAGTCGAAATTGATGTTTGTAATTGATAGATTTGGGCCTATTACGGGATTTTTAAAATAAAACATTCTTAAGGAATTTCTTTCCTCTGAATCAATTCAAATGTATCCTTAATTGGAAAAACATTAAATTATATATGAAAATGGGTATTTATAACATATTCATACCTTCATTTTGCAGAGAACTTTACATTCTCTAAATTCAATGTCATGTAAGAAATAATATTTATGCTACTTGATTTCTGCCATATCCTCTAAAATCACTCTGTGATTCTCATTGTGAAGGAGTCTTACTTTTCCAGCCTTCATGTTTTTTTTCCAGATTCTCGTATTAAATAAGTTAATAAATGTGAAATTTTTACAAGCTCCTTGTACTTGCAGGTATTGTATAAATAAGGGGAACATATAATTTTTCATCCAAATGCAGATACTTTTAAAAGTAAAAGGAGCATTTTCAATAGTTACACTGGGTAAAAATCTATAAGCCAGGTCTATCCTAATAAAATGGGAATTTATTGTTACCTTATATATAACTGATGAGTATTACTATTGCTGTTATTTATTTTCTTCAGTTTAGTGTTGCTCAGGCAATCAATTGAAATTTAGCTTTCAGAGGATCCTTTCTTCAGAGAAATGTCCTGGTTTCCACTACACCATAAGCATACTGAATAATGCTTTTCACCTAGTAGGTGTTTGTTAAAAAATGAATTAATGAAAGGGAAGATTTGGTCAAAAGGTTCCACTTCAAACCCATCCCGTTGTAAAAGGAAGAAAAAAATTTAGTAAACAAAATGACAAGAAGTGACTTGGAGGGACTCACTTATATAGATTATGTCTATATAATCTCTATTTCTCTGTCTATATTTATTAAACTTTAATACTCAGGAATATGTAGACATTGAAAAATCTATCAAGATGTTACTGCAGCACTCTTGCTACGCTTCAGCAAAGAGACTGGCAGTGTTTTACCCTTGCCCTAGAGATCTGTGGAACTTTGAACTTGAGAGAGATGATTTAGGGTATCTGGCAGAAGAAATTTCTAAGCAGCAAAGCATTCAAGATGTGATCTGGCTTTTTCTAAAAGCATACAGTCATACGCATTCACAAAGAGATAATATGAAATTGGAACTTATATTTAAAAGGGAAGCAAAGCATACAAGTTTGGAAGATATGCAGCCTGACTACGTGGTAGAAAAAGAAAACCCACTTTCTAAGGAGAAATTCAAGCCTGCTGCAGAAATTAGCATAAGTAAAAAGGAGCTGAATGTTAATAGCCAAGACAATGGGGAAGATGTCATCAGCACATATCAGACATCTGCAGCAGCCCCTCCCATCAAAGGTCCAGAGGCCTAAGAGGAAAAAATTGTTTCATGGGCCAGGCCCAGGGGCCTGCTGCTCTGTGCAGCTTCAGGACTCGGTATCCTGCATCCCAGCCACTCCAGCTCTAGCTATGGCTAAAAGGGGCCAAGATACAGCTCAAGCCATTGCTTCATGGGGTAAAAACCTTAAGCCTTGGTGGCTTCCATGTGGTGTTGGGTCTGCAGGTGCACAGAAGACAAGAGTTGAGCTTTGGGGGCCTCTGCCTAGATTTCAGAGGATGTATGGAAATGCCTGGATGTTCAGGCAGAAGTCTGTGGCAGGAGCAGAGCCCTCATAGAGAACCTCTACTAGGGCAATGCAGAGGAGAAATATAGGGTTAAAGCCTTCACACAGAGTCCCCACTAGAGCACTGTCTAGTGGAGCTGTGAGAAGAGGGCCACCGTCTTTCAGACCCCAGAATGGTAGATCCACCAACAGCTTGCACTGTGTGCCTGGCACTCAATGTCAGCCTGTGAAAACAGCCATGGGGGCTGTACCCTGCAAAGTCACAGAGGTGGAGCTGCCCAAGGCCTTGGGTCCCATCCCTTGCATTAGCGTGCCCTGGATGTGACACATGGAGTAAAATGAGATAATTTTGGAGTTTTAAGATTTAATGACTGCCCCACTGGGTTTCAAACTTGCATGGGGCCTGTGGCTCCTTTGTTTTGCCAATTTCTCCAATTTAGAATGGAAACATTTACCCAATGCCTGTATCCTCATTGTATTTTGCAAGTAATTAACTTGTTTTTTATTTTACAGGCTCATTGGTGGAAGGGACTTGCCTTGCCTCCGATGAATCTTTGGACTTGGACTTTTGAATTAATGCTGGAATAAGTTAAGACTTTGAGAGATTGTTGCAAAGGTATGATTGGTTTTGAAATGTGAAAAGACATGAAATTTGGGAGGGGCAAGGAGTGGAAAGATATGGTTTGGGTCTGTGTCCCCACCCAAATCTCATCTCAAATTGTAATCCACACATGTTGAGGGAGGGGCCTGGTGGGAGGTGATTGGATCATGCGGGAAGTTTCCCCCCTACTGTTCTCATGATAGAGAGGGAGTTCTGACGACATATGATGGTTTAAAAGTGGCAGTTTCTCCTGCGCACACAGTCTCTTCTGCTGCCATATAAGATGTACCTTGCTTCTCCTTTATCTTCTGCCATGACGTTGAGTTTCCTGAGGCATCTCCATCCATGCAGAACTGTACTCTTTCGCTTATAAATTACTCAGTCTGAGGTAGCAACTTTATAGTAGTGTGAAAACTGACTAATACACTAGTGTTATTACCGTGTATTTACAAATTAGTCCTCTAAAATAAATTGAATACCTAACATGAACAATGTATTTTAAGTTCCTTAGGGGAAATGAATATAATATGGGCCCTGCCATGTATTAAAGTCTTAAGCTAAAACTTCAGAGTTATATTCACAATGACTTAATATAAGCTAGAGAGAACGCAATCAAGCAGAATGTGTAAAACCCTCCTTTCTTCAGTTCCCTTTTAGACATAGTGACTGATTCATGACCATTGAGAATTATGCTTTCAGTTTCTGTCACAAGGCACAGATGGATATGTATTACAGCCAAAATATTGAAAATGAGCATCTGTTAGGTGTTTTCTAATTAATCAAAAATAGACTTTAATGTTCCTTCCAGATATATAAAAGATAAAACAGAAAAGCAATGAATTTATAGCATTTTAGATAGGAAAGAACCCTTACAAAAGGTTAATAAATCACAACATTCATATAATTCATATATTTTAAACTAAAAAAGTCCATAAGCCCTATGAACAAACATATTTTAACTAGCTCTATTAAACATGTAAAAAATGATTAATAAAATTGCCACCAGTTGTTTTAATAATTAAAGTAAAATATTAAAAATAAACCCAAAACAATGATATATAATTAAATATTTTCTATTATGAAGTAATACACCAAAACATAATTGTTCAAACAATGGGTAAAAGTTTCAAGTAGAGATGTCATTAGTAGTGCAGTCTGAATTATAAAGTAAAATAGAATTAATGGAAATTTATACATAAATAAAAATAATACTTCAATAATTGAAATTGTAAGTAAAGTTGTTAAGATATGTAATTTCCCACAAAGTTTTAATTACATATTTAAAATGTACACAACTATAACAAGAAACACTGATTTGTTGAGAAAGCTTACTAATCTCAGTAGATCTACTAGGTACTGGAGGTGGCTGTGTGCCATTGCGAGTAGGCATTGAAGACTGGTGTGATATTGGAGAAAATGGAATCATATCAAAGATGTCAGTGGAGGGCGACTTAGGTGTCATACTGCCTGCCTGCAATGAAAATAAATGAATTAGGGTAGCATTTCATATAGACACATTGTAATGCTAAATATTTCACATGCATATAAAATATATGTAAACAGCAAATTCAGTTGAATCATAAGAATTTGCCATTTTGTAGACCAAAAATAGTTAAGTATTTGCAATTTCATGTGGTTCCACTAATTATGATAAACGCTCATTTAGAAGAAAGCAACAGAACATTTCTGCAAAAATGCTCTCAAAGATGATGGCAAAATGGTAACGATATTATTCCAGATGAATATAAAAGATACAGTGAATTTTTTGGATATATAGAAATGATTGCTACTTATAATAGAGAATTAGATATAGTAGAAACTATTCATATAAAAATATGAATTCAGTAAGATACTCTGCATAAGATAACATTTCAAACAGGAAAAATTAGACATAAGTGACTTGCCTTCTTAAGTATAAACATTCAAATGCAATTGATTTTTTTTGCATTCTCAAAAGTAGAGTATATTTTAGTTTGTATTTATAACAACAGTGGCAACCAACATTGCAGTACATTTTATTCTTGAAAGATTTCATCAAGTTTTCTGTTATAAATAGCTATCTTATAAAAACTAAATTAATAATCACCAATGTACTGCCCAAATCATTGAGTTTTCTGATACAGTATGGGTCAGGACTGAATACATATAGGGAAAGATAAATGAAAACCTCATGAAAATGTAGCTGAGAAGTAATATCAAAATTAGACATTCACCACTTTGTAAAACAGGGAACAATATGTATATATGTATAATCTCCTTTGAAAACCATCTCATTTGATCAGGGATAAAAGAAAGAGAATTTCCATTTTGGGGAATAGTGATGAAAACTTGCTTTTCCTGTAAGAACTTGGACAGAGATTGCTTTGAGTGGTTCATATTAAAATTAGAATTCTCAGAATACGTTTAATTTTCTGATTCACAGATAATGCAGGTGATGAAAAAATCAGGCTTACTGTGTGTAGAGTGATGGGTTTGCTATTCAGCTAAAATAATTGTTAGTACATTATTTTTCGTGCAGGAAAATTGCTGTCATCCTCCTTTCTTTAACAATTTGTTTATTGTATCCCCTCCCCCCCTTCCTGTTACTCAGCAATACCATTCCCCTAATTATCCCATTCCTGTATCCCCTCTCACTTCTATATCTCTACTCTTTTTCACGATACAAAAATTCTAAAATCTTGGCTGTCATTAAAAGCAAAACAAACCAACCAAAAATTTATTTACTCTGTCCCTCTTTAATCTCCCAGCTTCTATTTTCTTTTTCTTTTTCCTTTAAGGCTAAGTTCCTTGAAAGAGATACTACACTTTCTGTCCTAAGATTTATTTCATTCTGTCTTTAACTTTTATCAATCTAGATTTGCTCTTTTTGCACTGAACTCTGCTGAAATTGCTTTTACCAATGATCTAATTTCCCAACTGTGATATCTGATAGATCCTTTGAAGTATCTGTATTACTTTATATTTTTGTAAATTTCTACACTGTCACCACCCTCTACTTGAAACTTTCCGGTATCAGGTAATCAAAGAAAACAAAAATGGCACACANTAATCTCCCAGCTTCTATTTTCTTTTCTTTTCCTTTAAGGCTAAGTTCCTTGAAAGAGATACTACACTTTCTGTCCTAAGATTTATTTCATTCTGTCTTTAACTTTTATCAATCTAGATTTGCTCTTTTGCACTGAACTCTGCTGAAATTGCTTTTACCAATGATCTAATTTCCCAACTGTGATATCTGATAGATCCTTTGAAGTATCTGTATTACTTTATATTTTGTAAATTTCTACACTGTCACCACCCTCTACTTGAAACTTTCCGGTATCAGGTAATCAAAGAAAACAAAAATGGCACACAAAGGCTCCAGATCACATCACATTGATTCAAGATACATCTAAATAATAACTTTATAAATAGCATATTTTGGCAGAATTTAAACAAAATAAGTCAGATAATAAAAAAGAATTATCTGCTTAGCAAATTACATGCGGTCTTGGTATGCTGCTCTCACTGACTGGCTTGGTAAAGCCACATTTAGAAGGTGGTGGTATTAACAGTCCCAGTGATAGTCTGGAATCAGGCGAGTTGACAGGAGTGACAGACATGGAAGAAATATTGAGACAGGGAGATGAATCATCACTACTACGCCAGAAAGAGGATGAGCATCTCTGAAACCTGTGTTGCTCATGATCAGACATATTGTGCAGCAGCTGTAAAGGAATGACAGAAAGAGAAATATCCTAAGAGGAAAGGCATGGAGGAAAGGAAAAAGTATACTTGAAATTTATTTGTAAAATGGTGTTTTGTTAAGATGATAAGATCATTTCACAATAACTTTTCTAAAATTAAAACACAGAGTTGATTTTCCTATGTGATAGTCCTTAGATTCTGCATTGCTTAATTTGATGTTTTTTACTGAAATATTACATTTTTATATATTTTAAATAGAATATTGCATTCATCACGACCTAAGAGGAAGGTAATGGAGAGAAAAATGAAGAAAGCCTGAAGATTTATTTTGGAGAGGGCTTCTGTAATGAAATGGGAAAAGGAAGGATAGTAATGAGAGAACAGTCACAGAACTAGGAGTAAACTCTTCTAAATAAAATTATGGTTTTGTAGAATTTTCAAAAGGGCTCACAACATACATTTTATATTTAATCCTCAAAACATTCTTTGAAGTATCAGTAGTAGTAATATTATGTCTTTATTACAATAAACACATGGGAATTAAGCTCCACAGATTCTTTGTGACTTAAAATGGAATTAAGGTCCACAGATTCTTTGTGACTTATTCTTATATGAGGTAGAAAGCAGATTCAAAATTCAAAACAGTCTGATTCTAATCATCATGCCCTTTCTATAGTCACGAGGAGCTCCAAACTGTAAGACTTTTAGGGGGATGGGAAGAGGTGATTGTCAAGTATCTCAAATAAATCAGAGGGATAATAAATAACAAGCAAGCAGTGTAGTAAGTCTGAACATCAGTATGTGCGTGACTTTTAGGGGCCATTTCCATTAGAGCATGGAAAGCTACTGTTAAGAGCTGAGCTGGAGAGAGCTGAGCTGCCAGATGTCACAGCGGCCAATTAAACAGCAGCCAAAATGGAAGTAATAATTAAGTCTGTATTCATTTACTGCTATAGTATAATCAAGAGGCCAGAGAGAAGGTGCCTGCTCCATCAATGCTCCATTTTCCCCACGGAATGGCATTGAGCAAGAGTCAGAAGTATCACTGCAGAAGTGAGCCTTTGTCTCATTACTTAGGGACTTCTGCACAAAAGGTTCCTAAGGGTTTTTCTTTGGACAAGAGACAGTAGGAGGGAGAAGGGAATGGCTAGCAGTAGATAAGTACTGAATACTGAGACATAGTGGAGAAAAGTGGTCTCCAAGTCCCTTGAATAAGGTGGTCTCAGGAGAGGCACCTAAGGCCCTCTAAAAGGAGGCCCCTGAGTGGAGTTGCCTGGGCTATAAATGTAGATATGCACAAGAGCATAGCTGGCCAGGGGGCCTGAGTACTAGATTTAATTCCTCCAAACTGTGCACCAAATACAATGTGATGAGGGCACCTTTCTCCCACTAAATACAATGTGATGAGGTGTGCCAGGCAAAGCCTTTGTAACTGCCTACGCTCTGGCCAGAAAGATCCCACATAAGATTCTGGCTGGGAGCCACATTCCTCAGCTGCAAATCACATGTCAGAGATCTTTCACCACTAACAAAAATTCAGGCAGAAAACAAAAATCTGATTTTTTATAAACTTTGTTGTAAAAGGTAGTAATTAAAATTAGTGAAGGACCAAAAAGTCTGAGGTTATGTCCTTAAGCTAGGAGGACCCTCTTCACATATTTCTGGAAGCAGAGAGAAAAAGGAAGCCATGTAAAGTGAGAAATTAAGTTGAGGGAAAGTTTCAGTGTGGAAGCAAGATCTCTGCTAGTCTGAGTTATATAATTAATCACTCTATTAATATGCATATGTAAATATATAATTTTTGATTTCTCTGTTGATATTCACTGTAATACACCTCGATCTATTTATGTAGAGATGTGTATGTACACAATTTTAAAATCTATTTTGTTCGATATAACTTACTGTATCATTCTGTCCTTGGTGGCCAACTTTTAATTATAGATTACAGTTGTAAGCTCTTTGTGAGAAAATTTTTGTTTTTTGTTCCCAAATACCCTATGTAACACATTAGTGTAAATGATATTTATTGTCTAATTTATACTAGAGCATCTTTTTACTTAAACTGTTAATTGATAAGGCTGTCTGTACTGAGTAAAGATAAGATATTAAGTGGAAATTGTCCTTGATATTATCTAGTTTAAAATATACATGGCAATACTCTATTTTTTTTAGGATATATATCGCACAATTCCTTACTAGGTACCTGAAAAAAAACTGAAGGTCAAAATAACCTTACTTGAAAGTGCTCTGTTATTTTTATCATGGTGTTTGCAGTATTCTCATAGTACTACTTCCTCTGGGGAGGTAAACTTAACATAAACAAAGAGTGTATATAATACAAAATAATCAAGTATTTATATACTATAATCAAGAGGTTTTTTTCAATTTCAAAATGGTAAATCAGGGATATTTAATAATGTCAACTGTTCTGGTATCTAGAGTTTAAGACTCCAGAACTATTCCTCACAGGTCTTCTTTGGGTCATCAGTAATTTGGCAGTTTTTGTTTAGATCACATGGGTCTTTTAAAGTATAGAATTAGGTGTTTCCAACACAAAGAAAAGATAAATGTTTGAGGTGATGGATACTGCAATGACCCTAACTTGATCATTACACATTGTGTGCAGGTATCAAAATATCATCTCTACCCACAAACATGTACAACTAATATGTATTAATAAAATTTTAAATTAAAATAAATTAATATATAAAAATAGATTACATATTAAAATCCAGAACTTTTCCCCAGAAGTTAGAAAATCTAGAATGTAGACCCACACACTTGCATGAAAATAGTTGACTGGTATTGAATATCTGCTGTGTCTTTGAAGTTAGCCTGTGCTTTCAAACTTACCACTCCTACCATATGCCCATTTCACACTCGAATGTCATAATCTGGGCTATATTAGAGTTTGAGTTTTTGATTCCCAACCTAGAAGCAATTCAAGTCAAGGAATCAGATGTTATATGTAATTCCCTATAAAAATGAAATGTAAGTCCAGCACATTTAAATATATGGGTAAATTTGGCTCTTGATTCTGTACTAAATGGTTAGGCCTATTCAATAAGGATATGAACGTGTGGACATTAGCACCTAAATGACAAACAGTGACAATTTTGCACTTAGGTCCCAAGGTTCTGGAACCAGTCTTTTTTTTTTCCTTTGGTTGCTATTTTTAACTGGTTGAGGATGTTTATATGTTTAAGTAATTAAGTACATTGTTTAGAAGAAAAACAGTTCGAGGAATTTTATTTTGGGCTTTCTGTCAGTATTCTGACAGATGGCTAGGAACCAAAGTTTTTGGATTGTCCTACAGAAGTACATGGCACCATTGTTCAAGCAACTCCTTTATGTTCGTAGTTCCAGGTGTCTTGGTCTTTAGGAACATGCACAGAATCTGAATTATTATACTAAGGGGAATTCTGTGCAAAAAAAAAAGTGTTAATTATACAGAAGTTGTTAGGTTATTCAGATATGTTAATAATGAGTGTCCATGTTTGAGATTTGTTTTTGCTACACTTTTGTAGCTCTTTTTCTTTTGTCTTTTTTTTTTAAGTTCTGCGATACATGAGCAGAACATGCAAGTCTGTTACCTAGGTATACATGTGCCATGGTGGTTTGCTGCACCCATCAACCTGCCATCTAGGTTTTAAGCCCTGCATTCATTAGGTATTTGTCCTAATGCTCTCCCTCCCCTTTGTAGCTCTTTTTTTCAGTAAGTAGTGTCTTGGTGCATTTAAGCAATGGTGAATATTTCAACCTTGACTTTCATATAAATGTGACAACAAGAAGAAATATCATAAAAGTGTTTGAATTCTATCAGTAAATATTAAATACATTTGAACAATAATAACACAAACACTGCTTTTAAGATTAAGCAATTCTGTCATAATATGTATAGAAATATTAGGATTATACTGAAATTTTATGTTTCACTGTTAATTGCACTGGCAATACAATATCCAAAGACTTTTAAACATAAAATAAAATGTCAAGATTAAAATATAATTTATCACAACTACTAAAATGGCAGAGTTCAAAATTATATTTATAATTAAATTAAGAAATAATTAAGAAATAAATTCCCTTACATTTGTATATCAAATTAATTTTTTCTAGTTAAAAAACCTGGAAAATTATAATTAACATTAAAGACGGAGAAAGAAAATGGTAGCATAAAATGTTCTAGCAGATGTTTCTAGATTACCATGCTGATTCATACTTTTAAAGTTAATTGTTATATCTTCAATATCAGTTTTTAAATAAAGTTTAAAAGTAATGATTACAACTTACAGCACAAGGTCTGTGTTTTTTCAGATTTCTAGGTCTACAGTTGGTTTATATTGATCTGTTAGTTGTAAGACCTACTGTCTTACAGTTTTCACAAGAATCTTTCAAGTTAAATGGATGTAATTGTAGCACAAAGCGGAAAACTGCACCAAGGAGAGGCTAAATGACTTGACCAGGTACTTATGATCAGAACTGTAATGGGAACATATTTTTCTTCCTGTTAGACAGGGTTTATGCTTTTAGAATTATCTTGTGCAACTAACAATTATGAAAGTGAAGTTGTGGAATGGTAATCATTTTTTTGTGGGCATCAAATGTTCTTGAACCAATTCATGTTTAAAATTTATGTCTTTGTTTAAAGATTCACATTCAGCTTGTTGTGTAATTAAGATCTTTCACAATCTGCTCTTGCCCATTCTCACTTCAATAACAGCAGAGAAAACACTAGAGGAAAATAAATAGATACACTGTTTATCCACAATGAAATATACATTTTAGGCTATAATTGTCCTATCAAGTCTAATCAGTGGCCACACAGTTGATTATGTAAAGAAATAATTTTACCTAAGGGTTTAATTGAAAGGAAGACATTTGTTTTACTCAGCAATAGAATCCAATATTCCCTAGGACTAGAATTTTACTCACTTTGCTTCCTGGCAGTAGTCTGGTTTGGTTAAAACCTTCTATAGTCAGAAGGGTAAAATGAAAGTACCCAGATACAAGAATCAAGAGGAACATTTTGATTGAACTTGTTATGCCCACATCTTACAATGAAACAATCTTCTGCAGGCATTCATGAGGCTATGAGGCTATGAGGGCAGAATAAACTCTTTTTTTCTAATATAAATACAGGCAGCACTGCCATATGAATGTAATAAATGGAAATCAGATTGTTCCCAGATAATTAGTACCAAATGGTGGAAAACCTAACCTCTAATCTATTGCCAAACCACTGGAACACAGCAAAAAGCAAACAGCACAGTCAAGTAACGGAAATTTCTCAGTGTATCTAAGTGACTGTATAAAATAAGGATCCAATATCTAAAACCAGGGAAAAGATTTTCACAATTTCAGTGTGATACAGAGGTATGTAATATAGGTACTCTTGAAGACTATTTCATTTGATAGAAAAGGAACCCATGATTGACCCAATCGTGGTGGTATTTAGAAGATATGTAAGCATTCTGTTTAAAAACAAGTAAGAAAATATTTTATATACATTAAGTGTTATATATTCATATCAATTTTTATATGAGAAAGTGAGAAATAGGAGTGGTCTCCATCTATCATGCATATGAAGAATTGGTTTTAAGTGAAAAAGGTCGGAAGCAAATATTAAAGATACACTTGTTAAGAATGTCTTAATTTCAGTACTGAACAAAAAAGTAGTCTCATATTATTTTCTTTAGCTAGAACTCAATTACATGAGCTCACAGTGACCAAATTTATATTGGGCATATTAACTAAACAATAAACAATTACAATAAAAAAGGACAAACTTTTTTTTCACTCAAGCACATGAGACCAGACCTTCTCTATTAATTCCAGATTTGTATATTCAGCCACCTAATAAGCATTTCCAATTGGTTGTCTAGTTGGCAGAGATAACGTAGGCAAAAGTGAAATATTGATTCTTTATCACTCACTCCTCCTAAGTCATGTCTGTTTCAGAAAATGGCATCATTTCCCACATGTTAAAGGAGAAAACCTGAAGGGACACTCCTGCTCCTTTTGTGTGTGTGTGCGTATACTGCCCTCAACAAATCCATTAGTAAATTTTGCAAGCTCTACCTTCAAAATCTGTCAAAAATCAAGCTCTGCTCATAACCTCTACAGGTAGAATTATAGTTTAATTTACCCTTCTCCTAGACTACTGAAATGTCTATTTCTGGGACATCACTTTGGCCTCTTTACAGTCCATGCTGCATATAGCAGCCAGATGATCCACAAATTCCGTTTAAAACCTTCAAGTGACATATCATTGCATTAAAAAAAAAATACCAATCCTTTGCCATTGCCTATGAAGGCCTATCAAATCTAGACTCTGAGTCTCTCTTCAATGTCCTCTCCAATTGTTTTGGCTTTCAGTCACTACACTGCAGCTGCAAAGTTCTTGTTATTGTTTTCAGTCTGTTGCATTTGCTAACATTTTATCATTCAGATTGCAATTCAAGTGCTATCTTCTTTGAAGGGGCTTGCTTCCCTGGTCACTTTCTCTAAACAACATTCTTAATCATTCTCTTCTATCCTGCTCTATTTTGTTTTATTCATAGCATATACAAGATCTAAATGGTTACATTTATTTATTGAAATATTTATGTATTTATTATCAACCTTTCTTTCTTTCCCCCATGGAATCCAAACCCTTTAACATCTGAAATACATAAACTGTGAAAACCAAAGAGCCTAGATGTATGGAAATATTGATCTTCAGTACACATTTTATAATATTTCATAGCAGATCACAACTGTATCAAATGTATACAATCAACAAGTGAGATGAAATGAAAATCAAAGTGATATGCATTGTAACATACGGTCTGCTATTAAGAACGATTTCAAAATCCCAGTGATGAAGCAGTGGGACTAGGAAGACCAAAACCAAAACTAAAATGTACACCATAAAACTCTGAGGGAACATTTTAGAAGTCTTGAATATTTTTATTCAAGGTTTCAACCTAAAATTACTTAGTTTGCAATTCAAAATCCATCAGTATGACCAATTCGTGTTCATGTATATAACATATAAGTGACTGACAAACTTTCTAAGAAATAACAACCTTCCCTTAGGGCGTCTCTGAGGAAAGTAGAAACATGCATGCCCCTATGTTCTCACCTAAACAGAGACTCTTTAAAGTACAAAGGTGTCCATGTAGATCATTCTACTGCATTGGGCCTCACATTTTAAATTTATGATTTAACACAGAATAAGGATATCAACATCAATAAGACTGTAATATATTATTAGGAGATTTGGTACATTTGAATCATTGTCTTGTATTACGGAAATTCAACTTTAACTTTGGACCTTTTGCTAGAGAAGATGGCTTGTCATTTTTTAGTTATCTAATCAAGCTTTGCTGTTGTTATTTGTTTGTTTGTTTTTGACACAGGGTCTTACTCTGTAACCCAGGCTGGAATATAGTGGCATGATCATGGCTGATTGCAACCTTGACCTCCCAGGCTTACCACAGCCTCCAACTCCTGGGCTCAAGCAATCTTTCCACCTCTACCTCCCAAGTAGCTAAGACTACAGGCATGCACCACCACGCCCAGCTAATTTTTGTATTTTTGGTAGAAATAGGGTTTTGCCATGTTGCCTAGGCTGGTCTCCAATTCCTGGACTCAAGCTATCAGCCCACCTCTGCCTCCCTAAGTGCTGCGATTACAGGCGTGAGCCACCATGCCCGGCCTAATCAAATTTTATCAAGAATGTTTCCGTTGCTTGCCATATCTGACTTTATCTTCTACTTCATCACAAACTGATAAGAAAATAACATCTATAATATTAATTTACATTATTGTTATTTTCACATTACTTTTAATTCCACAACTCCCAAAATTCCATTCCTACTTTTTTCTTTCCCTTTCCCCAAAGAGATTATATCAAAGCTAAGATAAAAGATGTATTTTATTTGACTAGCAATTGCTTAGTGTGAACTATATTGTGTTAGGCCAGCATATCCAGAGATTTCAGAACATTATTGTGCTTAAAGGTATATTTTTATGAACCAAATTATAGCATTAAATAATTTATAAAGAACTATACCTGAATTAGAGTTTTTTGATAAAAGTGTCACCTTTCTGTGACTTGAAAAATTTGGCTTCCAGTGGGATCAAGACCTGTCTTGGGCTGGTCAGTTGTGAAGAGTTTTCTGTGTGAGGGGCTCCTCTCATCACTAAAAACTCATCAGATTCCAAATTAATTGCATATACCATACCCACCTGTGTTGTAATTCAATATGCATAACGGGATTCATAATTCACTTCAATGCTTCTTTAATAATGTATCGATCACTGCCTCTAATCCTTTGAACAAACTGATGAGAACTTTAGTCATTTTGGAGCACTCTAATCCTCAGTCCTCTGAGCTCAAAACAAACACATAAAACCCACAGAGTCTTATTTCCAGGGTTATAAACTCATTAAGCATTTACTTTGCTAGCCGTGGGGGCACTCTGTGAGGTACTTTGTGTTCCTGCTGTGTGTCCTGTAAAACTGATGTTCAAATTTCATAAGAAAGAACAGATGTAAAACATTTCTAACTTAACAGAAATTTCTTTATTGCAGGCACATGGTAAGCTATTAAATAAGATATTATAAATTTACATTTTATTATTTGCCATTTGCATTGTCTGTTTTCAAATTCAATAATCTGAATCATTAATAAATTTTCAAAATAACTGCAGGTAACTAATTTTATTTTATTTTAATTTCAGGAATTTGGGACCTCATTTGAGTAGATATGAAATAAATAAGCTGTACTTAGTGTTCTACCAGTTTATTTCATAGCTACATTACTAAAATCGGAAATGAAAGGCAAAATGTTTTTTAATAAGAAACACATTAGCAAATGCTGTAACAATGCTTTTAAACCATTTGAATTGGTTAGGTATCTCATTAATTTACATTTTAAATTTTAGCTTTTAATTTTACATTTAAATTTTAGCAATTTTAAAATGCTCTTGAGTTCACTTTCTTCTAAAAATCAAACAAATTCTATTTTCACATATTTGTTGTGAGAGCAATTAAAACTACTTTGGCAATTTTCAAGTGTATAATACCTTGTTATTAACTATAATCACCATGTATGTACAAGAGATCTCTTGAAATTACTTCTCCTAATTAAAATTTTGCATCCTTTGATCATCTTCTAGACCCTTTCTATACAACTCTGCCCCAGCCCCCAGTAACCACTATTCTACTCTCTGCTTCTATGAGTTTGACTTTTTTAGATTCCACATATGAGTGACATCATGTGATATTTGTCTTTCTGTGCGCGGCTTATTTCACTTAGTATAATGTCCTCCAGATTCTATCTTAATGAAGACGTACATCTTCCAGCATATCAACAATTTTAAAAATCATATGATAAGATTTTAGGAGCTAAAAAGTCATGCGACAAATCATTTTAAAGTTAAAGAAAAAGTGTAGACAATGACATTACATGACAAAAGACTATAAGTAGATTGCAAAGTTATAATTTGTCATTTCCACAATGATCAAGGATACAACAATTTTCTACATATATGAACTAAGTGTAAGACAGTGATTTAAAGACAGTTATTTCTTTATAAATTCAACCTCTTAGTTGTAGTTTTTGAAGCATTTTATTTAGATAAATCCAGGCCGAGATGAACACAATGCCTAAAATAATTATTACATGATGTAACCTTGGGAGGGCTAATTCATTTTAAAACATGGCTTTTCAATATTTTACTTTTATATATAACTGTCTCTACTAGTGCGAATTGCCAAATAAATGAATTATGCTTATGAACAGGTTATGTTTCCTTCATATACCAACTTGCATGCTTTCCACTTGAAATAGCTATTTCAGCCAAATGGTCAAAGACACCAAAGCAAGGGTCATCTTGTCATTCCTCCTGTCCTTTGTCACTTCTGAAGCTGACTCAGTAACCCTATGAGATCACCAATGCACATTCATAATCCAAATCCTGACCCACCTTCTTCTCAGAGCAGTGTCTGCTTTGGGAAGATAAAAAAGGTAGGATGCAGTTTGATTAATATGTTTGAAACCTCTTTGCTCTTCTCAAATGTTCTTCCTCAGATAAAGAGGATACACAATGACCAGTTTTGGGTTTGGATCCAAAAAGCTGATGGAGCTTACTTTACTCCTTTGTCAACACAAAAACGAAAGCAACGCTACTCTTCATACGTGATGAATTCCAGAAACAACTACGTTATCAAAACTCCTTGAAAAAGTTACTTCCCCTTCATATAAATGAAGTATATTTATTTTTATTCTCCTAGTATATTTCACAACATGGCTTATAATATGATTTTCAACAAGACCCAAGAGGATGTGTGTTTCATCTTGGGATGGAAGGTTGAATAACAAATTTGAGCTGATGTTCTGTCCCTTGCAGTTAGAGAGGCGAGAAAAAATCATAATCCTGGTGAGCAGCAAACAGTGACAAGAAAAAATAAGAAGGAATATCAGAATAAAACCAGAACCTGAAGAGGATGCTCCAGCACAGATGTCAGTACCTCAGTCCCAACCTCTCTCATCAAGGCCATAGCAGCCCTACTGGCACAAAACACAAAACCCACAAGCCAAGCAATGGAAATGCTCACTCTTTCATATGGGGGGTGGAAAAATGTGAGTTTACAGGAAAGATCATTTTTTGACCCATTTCCAGAGTGTGCCAAGTTTGAAACCCAAAATGAAACTTCTATAGAAATATTCTTATTCATAGTGATGACCTTGTGAATGATTCTAGTATTAGATATTAAAACATGAATATTTTCATTGAAGCACAGTAAGCTTCCATAAAAAATTTTGCAACAAATTTCTTTTTTCAGTTCATGTTTATGTTATAAGTTAGATATGATTTTTTTTTTGAAACAGCTTCTTTCTCTGTCACCCAGGCTGAAGTGGGGTGGTGCTATCATAGATCACTGTAGCCATGACCTCTGGGCTCAGGCCATCCTTTCACCTCAGCCTCCGCAGTGGCTGAGACTACAGGGGTGTGCCAACATGCCTGGATAATTTTTTGTATTTTTTGTAGAGACAAGGTTTCACCATGTTGCCAGACTCGTCTTGAACCCCTGGGCTCAAACGATCTGCCTGCCTTGACCTCCCAAAATGTTGGGATTGCAGATATAAGCCACTGTGCTTGGCTTAGATATTAAATATTTTAAATGAAGAATAATAAATACACTTTAACAGAGAATATCAGTAGTACAGATGATTCAAACCAAAAATCATCTTCTCCTGAATATATTTTGCCTAGAAAAAATATTGTTTTAAATTCCACCTTTATTTATTTATTATTTATTTATACCAATAAATTCCCTTTGCCAAAATCACGTAATAATGATATCATACATGGTATTGGGAAAAGGATTTCAAAACTGTGACAAATCAGACATAAATACTTTAACTACAAGGACTTGAGTTTTGTATGCAGAGAATACCACTCATTTTAATGTTTGAAATACAACTGCCTCACTCTCAGTGGGAAACCCTTACCATGTAATATAAGAAACCAGGTTCAGTCTTGCTCACAGCTGAATTCCTATAATGAAGTTGAGCACTTCAAGGGGAGACTGGCATAAGTCATTAAATCTAACTCAGCAAATAGTAATTAATAGAAATGAAAGAAGAATATGCCACAAAGAGAAAAATTATATTATTTAATAAAACTTAAGACTAAGTCGAGGGGGCGGAGCAAGATGGCCGAATAGGAACAGCTCCAGTCTCCAACTCCCAGCGCGAGCGACACAGAAGACCTGTGATTTCTGCATTTTCAACTGAGGTACTGGGGACATCTCACTAGGGAGTGCCGGACAATCGGTGCTGGTCAGCTGCTGCAGCCTGACCAGCGAGAGCTGAAGCAGGGCGAGGCATCGCCTCACCTGGGAAGTGCAAGGGGGAAGGGAATCCTTTTTCCTAGGCAGGGGAACTGAGACACACAACAACTGGAAAATCAGGTAACTCCCACCCCAATACCGCGCTTTAAGCAACGGGCACACCAGAA
>NW_016804135.1:1058765-1104739 GCF_001698545.2 Rhinopithecus bieti | reverse complement strand
AAAAAAAAAAAAAAAAAAAAAAAAAAAAAAAGACTAAGTCGAAGGTTGAATTACGTTAGAAAACCCAGAGGAAAACAGCAACATAGAAAACAACTCTGATTTGAACTAACTAGGTAATTTTAAGTTTTAAATTAAACTGCTTAGCAGCCTTCATCTCTATGCATGTTTATTTTGAAATTACTGATCCCAAAGTATTATATGAAATATTGCAGAACTAGTGATACAGAGATGTTTCATCACCACAAAATCTTGTTTCTAAGGAAAACATACACATATTCAATATACTCACTGGAGATGTTGATACTTGAGTTACTCTTAGTTGGTTTTCCAAATCTTGTACTTTATTTTTAAGTTCCATATTTTCTGTTTCTAAGTCTTGGATCTAAAAGAAAATGATTATTGAATAACTTTCTGTTTTTTTTTTTCTTGGAATATACCGGCTACAGTTATGAGTAGGAATTTATATTATGCAATACCTTAATGTACTTTGTTGTGCATGGGGGAAAACTGTTTGATAAAGTTTGGGAAATGTTGGAGGATTTCAGATCATTGAAAGACTTAAATTTATAATATGTTTGTATGTGTGTGCAAATTTTATGTTCCTAATATCTCAACATTGTGTTTTCTTGTTGGACTGTGCAAACTATACCCATAATCTTGGAATATAACCACAAGACAGTGAAACTTGCTTATGATGATTTTGAAGAGTGGAGAAAGGCATAATTTAATTACCAAGGAATCTGATCTGCATGAAAAACCACTTACCCAGCATCTGCTGCTTCTGCTGCTCTGATCCCCATGAGAAGCATCAGGAAGTGAAGCAAAGTCACATGAGAACACTAAGTTCTTGTGGGAATTCAATATAAAATAGTTAAAAAAAAAAAAAAAAAAGCTATGCAGGGGATCAGGAATGAAAAATTATGGGAACATAGTGAAAGGAGTTCCAATCAGTCAGTGTGGGGGAAATTTAATGGCAGGTCTTCTAAATTTGTTTGATGATATGCAAGTTTCCCTGTACTTACATCACACAAATGTAAAACAACAAGCTTAGTTTACTCACTCTTTTTTGTAACCCTGCGATCTGTTTTCTTGTTTCAACATCTTTTCCTCCTGATTCTAGAAATTTCCTGTATGCCAGGTCAAATGCTTGGCCAATTGTTAAAGTGATCTCTTCAGCCTGTGTAAAAATCAAACAATGATGTGCATTTTAATAATATGTCAAACTTTTTTTGAATCGAGAAAACAACATTCATATAAGCACTTACTGCAAAACATTCACAAGAGGTACTTCAAAAGGGCAACAGTTTGTAGTAGAGATGTAGTAAATGAGCAAGGTAGTATGCTAACATAATAACTCAATGCCTACCCAGGCACAGCATTGAAAAAACAAGCACACTTGGGGTGGGCATTACTGAACAGCTGTTGAAGTGAGAAAGTTGGAAGCAAGAGTTCTTTCTGTCAAAATTCTCATCTCTTTTATTGTATTATTTTTTCCTACCAGTTTTTCTCTCTTTCTCAAATATTTAGTGCCTATTAAATGAAAGCAGAGTGCCAAATGCAGTTTCTCTTCTTGCTTAGCTACTTATTTCCTTTTCCTTGTGAGGTGGGTTTGTTAAACCCTAAGCAGGTAACTGAATGAGGCTGGCCAGGTGGTGTCTCTGGAAAACTTGAGGTATGCCCTCTAAATGGCACACCTGCTACTGGGTCCCAGTTAACTGTTGCCTGGTGGAAGTGAGCAATTCCAATCTGAAACTATCAGATCTTATGTATACAAGATGAGGTCAGAAATCTGAAGTTTTATATGAGAGCTCCCAATTTTAAGCGATGGTAAACAGTTTGTATTTTGGTAAAACACAATGCCAGTGATCAAAATATATATATATATATCATCTGAATTTGGGCTTGTAAACAACTTACAATCTCAGATCTATTGATTAGAAACTGCCACAAATATATCTTATGTCCACCAGCTCATTTCTTCTCCATTCATATCTCCACTGAATTTATAATGTCTTGCACATAGTAAAGACTTATATTAAATAGAGATTTATTTACTTAATCAACATTATAAAGACTTTTGGTAAAGGCCTCAGTCAGATTTAATGTTGTCACAATTATGCTATAAGACCTTCAGATAACAAGAAGACTGCTAGTAATATATATTGAAAATGCTATGCTTTAACTTTACTACAAATCCTAATAATTTATTATCTGCTGTGATCAACATAAAATGAAAACATGCTTTGTTAATCAGCTTCTATCATTTAATGGAATTTTTATAGTTCATTATTTAAGGAGGGCTTTAGACAAAAAATATGGTATTTAACCTAGTTAACTAAAAAGTGCAAAATATGTACATAATATTTTAAAGGAATACTGTTTTACGAAAGGAAAGAAAAAAAGACAGGAAAGTAAACGACAATGAGCTATAATAAAAACTACTAAATAAATGAAAATGACAGATACCAATGTATGCATGTTCAATGACTTAAACTAATTGGTCGTGTTAGATATTAAGATTATTTGTAACATTAAAAAGTGGTAGAAGTGGTTTGGATAGATTGTGGGATTATGAATAATTTGTTTTCTGTTTCTAATTTCAAATCTTTGGGTAATAGGTTTCTATTTATTTTACGATAAAAAGACTTTTTTCTTCTTTTTAAAAATTTCTTCTAAAAAAACATGGGATACATGTGCAGAACGTGCAGGTTAGTTACACAGGTATACATGTGCCATGGTGGTTTGCTGCACCTATTGACCCATCCTCCAAGTTCCCTCCCCTTACCTCCTACCCCCTAATGGGCCCTGGTGTGTGTTGTTCCCCTCTCTGTGTCTATGTGTTCTCATTGTTCAACTCCCACTTCTGAGTGTTCGGTGTTCGGTTTTCTGTTCCTGTGTTAGTTTGCTGAGGATGACAGCTTCCAGCTTCATCCATGTCCCTGCAAAGGACATGATCTCATTCCTTTTTATGGCTGCATAGTATTTCATGGGATATGGGATATATGTACCACCTTTTCTTAATCCAGTCTATCACTGATGGGCATTTGGGTTGGTTCCAAGTCTTTGCTATTGGAAATAGTGCTGCAATAAACATACGTGTGCATTTGTCTTTATAGTAGACTGATTTGTATTCCTTTGGGTATATACCCAGTAATGAGATTTCTGGGTCAAATGGTAGTTCTAGTTCTAGATCCTTGAGGAATTGCCACCCTGTCTTCCACAATGATTGAACTAATTTACATTCCCACCAACAGTGTAAAAGTGTTTCTATTTCTCCACAGGCTTGCCAGCATCTATTGTTTCCTGACTTTTTAATAATCACCATTCTGACTGGTGTGAGATGGTATCTCATTGTGGTTTTGATTTACATTTTTCTGATGATCAGTGATGTTGAGTTTTCTTTTCATATGCTTGTTGGTCACATAAATGTCTTCTTTTGAGAAGTGTCTCTTCATATCCTTTGCCCACTTTGTGATGAGGTTGTTTTTTTCTTATAAATATGTTAAAGTTCCTTGTAAATTCTAGATATTAGACCTTTGTCAGATGAGTAGATTTTTAATTATAGGTTGTTTCCCTTCTAAATTATGATTTTGATGTATCCTTCTTGTTTTCTTTTCTTTTTTTTTTTGAGATGTTGTCTCACTCAGCCACCCAGGCTAGAGTGCAGTGGCGCGATCTCGGGTCAGACTGCAACCTCCACCCTCTGGGTTCAAGAAATTCTCCTGTCTCAGCCTCCTGAGTTGCTGGGACGTGCCACCACACCCAGCTAATTTTTGTATTTTTAGTAGAGGCGGGGTTTCACTATGTTGGCCAGGCTGGTCTCGAACTCCTGTCCACAGGTGATCCACCCGCCTTGGCCTCCCAAAGTGTCAATGTATCCTTTTAACGAGACATTATGTTATCTTCAAACAATCAATTTGTACATTATAAAGAATCATTTAAATGGTAACATTGTTGATTCGTCATTAATGACATTTGGCCTCCTCTTATTTATTTATTTATATTAATAACTTTAAAAAACCATGTTCACATTTTATAATAACATCCTTATTAGGCACTTAGCTGTCTAGTAAATATTCTGCATATATTATTTTACTTGATTCTCATTATGGCTCTGTAGTAAGGATTATTATTACCCCACAATACATATGATGAAACTGCAATTTTGTGAAGTTATATAACTTGCCTAAAGCTAGTGAGTGGAGAAAATAAAATTTAAATCCAGATTTCTGACTCTCCAACCATCACATTTTTGGGGGTAGGGGGTAAAATTTATATACAATGAAATGCACAGATCATAATAAATTTATAAATCATATAAGATACATAATCCCCAACTTATTAAAAATAAATAATATTTCTAGCCTGCCAGAATGTCTCTTATGCCTACTTTCAGTCAAATCCCATCTATTATGGGTGACCATTCTCCAATTTTTATCATTATAAATCAGCTTTGCCTGTCCTTGATATCTATAAAAACAGACTATATAATATGTATTCTTTTGTGTCTGTATTCTTCTGTTAACTTAAAGTTGTTGAGTTTCATACGTGTTGTACATATCAACAACACATTGGTTTTGTTGCTGATTAGCATGTGCTGCTGATATACCACAAGTGATTTATCCATTGTACTACTGATGGACATTCATGGTTTTGTCAGTTCTTAGTTATTAGACATGAAAACTACCACAAACATTCTTCTAAGATCTTTTTGTAGACATATGTTTTCTTGTGTCTTAGTAAATACCTAGAATGTAATTGTTAAATCATAGGAGGTCTACCTTTAACATTATAAGAAACTGTGCAACTGTTTTCCAAAGTAATATCATTTTGAATTTCCACCAGCAGTAAGAGACTTTTCGTTATGTCACATTCTCAGAAACAACAGATATTGACAGTCTTTTTCATTTGAGACAATATACTGGATGAGTGATGCTATATTAATGTGTTTTAAATTTATATTTCCCTGTTGAATAATAATATTAGCCCAGTTTCATGTGTTCATTGCCTTTTTTATGCTCTCTTTAATAAACTAACTTCCTGTAGAAGTCTACTGCCCACTTTTATTAGGTGTTTTGTCTTTTATTAGTGACTTTTAGGAGTTTTTTATATAGTCTGGATACAGATCCTTTTCAGATACATGTATTGGGAAAATAGCCACTTGCTTTTTCAGTTTGCTGATAGTGTTTATAGATTAACAGACAATGTTTTATTTTTGATAAAGTCCATTGTATTCTTTTTTTGTTCATGTGTAGTGCTTTTGGGGTCATTTCTAGGAAATCACTATTCATCCAAAGTTCATAATGACATTCTATGTTTTTTAATGAAAGTTACATACAAGATTATAAAAGCTTCTACTTTTATGTCTATGATCCATCTCAACTAGTTTTATGTACCATAAGTAGAAGATAATTTTCATAATTTTTTTCCATATATTTAGCTAGTTATTTCAACACCATTTGTCAAAAAGACTTCCTTTTTTCCATTGAATTTTTTTGTCACATTTGTGGAAAAAAAAATTAACCATGTATGTATGGATATTTTTAAACTCTGCAATACAGTTCATTTATTACTTATTATTACATTAATACCACCCTGACTTGATAAGAGTTTAAGGTAAGTTCTGACATCAGGTGTGCTTCCCCAGATTTTGGGCTTCTCTCTCAAAATTAATTTGTTTTCACTCTAGGTCATTTATATACCTTATTAGAAGTAACTTTGCAATTTTTACTAAGAATCCCATTGTGATTTTAATCAGAATTGTATTGAAACCATGGATCGATAAATTTGGTAGAATTGACCACAATTAAACTGAGCCTTTCAATCCATAAATATGGTATCTTTCTTCTATTACTTTAGGTCTTTTTTACTTACATCAATACTTTGAAGATTTCAGTATGGAGTCCTTGCATATTTTTAAAATTCTCATTATTTCATGTTTCCTGATGCTAGAGTAAATACATTTTCTTTCTTTCTTTTGCTAGTAGACAGGCATAATTTAATTTTGTACATTGACTTGTAAGCTTTGTTTTTGCTAAATTTGTTTCATAAATCTAGTGGTTGTAGGTTCTCAGCAATTTTTATGTAAAAAAGTTGATATTATATCTGTGAAAAAAGACAATTTTTTCCTATTTCTTTCCCATCTTTGTGCCCTTCCTCCCCATCTATTCACTAGCTAAGACACCTAATACCACGTTAAATAGGTAGTAAGAATGGACATCCTTACATTGTTCCCAGTCTTAGAAGGAAAACATTCAATAATTCACCATTGATTATGATGTTACCTGTAGAACTTTTGAAGTTTTTATCAGAAAAAAAAAGTCTCTTCTATTCCTAGCGTGTTATAAATTTAGCAGCAATGCGTTGAATTTTGTCCAGTGGCTTTTCTGTATTTGCTGAAATTATGGTGTTATTATTCTGCTAAGATGTTGTATTATGTTGATTGACTTCTCATATGTTAAACCAAACTTGAATTCCTGGGATAAACCTCACCTGGTAATAATGTATTATCTCTTTTATATTTTATATATTGCTGGACTTGATTTGGAATTATTATGTAAACGAGTGTTAAGTCTATATCATAAGAAACACTGGAATATAATTTTCATTTTTTGTAAGGTCTTTGTTATGTTTTCAATCAGGGAAACACTGGCTTCATAAAATGATTAGAAGTGTTACTTTATTCTCTTAATTCTGAAAAGGTTTATGTATAACTGGTATTTTAAAAGAAATGTTTTACAAATTTTAATATTGAAAACTATCTGGCCTTGGTATCTTCAACTTGTCAAAAAAAGTTTTGTCACAATATTTGGACCAAAGTATTTAATCCAAATATGTGGGCAAATATCTAGTTCCAAAGTCTTTTTTAAAAAATAAATATAAAGTTTACATTTATAAATAAATATATTTAATTAATTTCATATTCATTTTATATATTCTAGATTTCTATTTCTTCTCCGTGTCAATTTGGTAAATTGAGTTTCAAGATATTCATCAATTTTATATTATTTACCAAATTTACTGGTATAATAGTTATATAATATTTATCTTTGTATCCTTATAAAGAATATAGGATCTGCAGCCACTATTTCTAGTATTGGCAATTTGTGTTTTCTGTCACTTTTGTCCTTGATGAAACTTTTTAGAGATTGTTAATTTCATTCTTAATGAAGAACGAATTTTTGGCCTTGTTAATTTTCTTTATTGTTTGTTCAATTTCAATGTCATTGATTCCATTCTAGCATTTCATAACCTTCTACTTTAATTTTGGTTTGTTTTTCTTGTTTTCATTTAACTTTATAATGTCAGGACTAAAATGATTAATTTTAACTTTTTTATATTTTCTTATATAAAGATTGAAAGCTATGAATTTGCCTCTCAGCAGCTTTATCTTTTAAAAATGTTGATACATTGTATTTTACAATTAAGGAATAATTTAATTCCCCTGTAATTTTTCTTTTAGCTAGAGTTACATAAAGGATATTTTAATTGTAAATATTTGTACAAAATATTTAACTTTAAATATGTGGGCCAAATATTTAGTTCCATATATTTGTAATTAGACAATATATGCTGTGATATTTTCCATTTTCAAACTTATTGAGTCCCCTAATATGGCCCAGCATATAGTGTACCTCTGTAAACATTCCATGTGCATTCAAAAGGGAAGTACACTCTGTTGCTTGGGATAGGATTCTATTCATGCTGTTAAAGTAGTGGATGATATTGGGGGTTGTTTTTGGGGGGGTACCTTTATTGATTTCTTTTCTACTTGTTCTGTCAATTGCTGAGAAAAGCATTAAAATGTACAACTATAATTGTAGATTTGCCTTTTTGCCAAATAAAACTGCCAGATTTTCTGTTTCATTTTTTAAGAAACTAATGTCATTTCATAAATAAATCTTGGCACTTTAATCACATTTTGAATATATAATCCAAGACCAAACACTGAAATTCAACAGAAAAGTGACAGGAAACACCAAAAGCAAGGAAGGAAGAAGAAGACAGGCAGCCTGTTTGGTTGAGATCAGCTAGGAGCCAGGAGTGACTTCCCGTACATGGGAAAAGAGTGAGTGAGAGACTTCCAGCAGCCCTCATCCCCATCATGGAATCATGCAATCCTGGCAAAGGGACAGCCCCTCAACCCTCCCAACTCCTGAAACTAAAATATGGAGCTGTTGGTAGACCATGTGATAGAACTGCTCCCATAAGGGAGCTTGCACTAGGTCCCACAACATTTCTGAGACCTAAGCAGCTACAGCAAGATGCCAGTTTGAATCCTAGCCCTAAGTAGATTGCACACTGTCCTGGGGCCCAGAAGTGCTGAGGCTGAGGCATTAGGGAAACTTGGGCTGTTGCTGCTGGGACTAGGACATGACCTGGGAATAAGTTCCCATGGATGGGGCTGAGAAACAAGCAAGGCATTGGCTGTAGCTGCCGGATAGAACACAAGTGCCACGGAGACTGAGAATGGGATGTGAGTGGGGTGCAAGTTGCCACTGAAACTTAGTCACAAGCTGAGTAGGGGCTCCTGTAGCTGGGGCTGAGGTACAACCTAGGAAAGGACTACCACTGCCAGGGCTGAAGGCAAGTGCAACAGGACTGGGCCATGAGAAGGATGCACATTCCCCACACCCCAGCCCAAGATGTGACTACCAAGGCCAATGCCAACTTCTGCAATGCTGGGGCTTCAGCGTGGCTACTACTGCCCCTCACTCATGCATTCTGCCAGGGACCTGAGAATTGTCCTGCCCCTGCCCACTACAGCTAGCGACTACTGTCACCACTGGGGGATCTGAGCACAAGCCTGCCCAGCACAGACTCCAGGACTTAGCCCAGGGTCCTGTGGATTACCCAACGCAATCCACCACATTGGGCACTTGAGTGCACCTCCCAGAGGCATGAGGTTGGTCCTAAACTCTAAACTCCTGGATGCTACTACCTTAACTCGCACCTGAGGGCCTGAAGACTGGCTCACCCAGCCCATCATAGCCACTGCCAACATCAACATACAGTACCCAGGATGCAGATAATTTTCCTGTCACTGATACTACCATAACCCATACCACAGTGCCTGCTTAGGGGACCAAGAACTTGTCCACCTGCTCAGTCCACTGTGGCCACGACTGGCATCCAAGCAAGCCAGCTAGAGGCCCAAGAATTGGTCCACTGGTAACCATCAATACCACTGCCTGTATATATCAGCCTAGAGAATAAAGATAGGTATGATCAGCCCACTGTTGCCACGACTGGGGCTTAAACAGTGATATGCTTAACATTCCAGTCCCCAGCACAAATTCACCACAACCTCCCCTAATATCTGCACACTAACCTTCCAAGGAAATGGCAGCTCTCACTAATGCTGTTTATAGCTGATATGGTTTGGACCTCTGTCTCCATGAAATCTCATATCAAATTGTAATCTCCAGTACTGGAGGTGGGACCTGGTGGGAGGTGATTGGATCATGGGGGTGAATTTCTCATAAATGGTTTAGCACCATCTGTTTGGTGCTGTTCTCATAATAGTGAGTAGGTTCTCATGAGATCTGGTCACTTAAAAGTATGCAGCACCTCCTCACTACCTTCCATCCTGCTCTTGCCATGTAAGCCATGCCTGCACCTGCTTTGCCTTCTGTCATGATGGTAAGTTTCTTGAGGCATCAACAGAAGCTGTGTAGAGGCCAGCACCATGCTTCCTGTACAGCCTGTAGAACTGTGAACCAATTAAACTTCTCTCTTTATAAATTACCCCATCTTAGGTATATTTTTATAGCAATGTGAGAACATACTAATACAGAAAACTGGTACTGAAGACTGGGGCATTGCTATAAAACTACCTGAACATGTGGAAGTGACTTTGGAACTGGGTAACAGGCTGAGGTTGGAAGACTTTAAAGGGCTCAGAAGATGGGAAAATGAAGGAAAGTTTGGAATTTTCTAGAGACTGGTTAAATGGTTGTGACCAAAATGTAGATAGTGATGTAGACATTGAAGTCCAACCTGAGGAGGTCTCAGATATAAATGAAGAACTTATTGGGAACTGGAGGTAAGGTCACTTTTGTTACGCCTTAGCAAATAACTTAGCTGCATTGTGCCCCTGCCTAGGTGGAACTTTCAATTTGAGAATGATGATTTAGGGTATCTGGAGGAAGACATTTCTAAGCAACAAAGCATTCAAGGTTTGACTTGGCTGCTTCTAACAAGCTACACTCATATGCATAAGCAAAGAAATTACCTAAAGTCGGAACTTATGTTTAAAGGGAAAGTAGAGCATAAAAGTTTAGAAAATTTGCAGCCTGGCTATATTAGTCCATTTTCATGCTGCTGATAAAGACATACCCAGAATCATGGCAGGAAGCAAAAGGCTCTTTTTACGTGGCAGTGGCCAGATAAAAGGAGGAAGACGCAACGGTGAAAACCCCTGATAAAACTATCAGATCTCATGAGACTTATTCACTACCATGAGAACAGTATGCGGGAAACTGCCCCGATGATTTAAATTATCTCCACCAGGTTCCTCCCACAACATGTGGCAATTATGGGAGCTGCAATTCAAGATGAGATTTGGGTGGGGACACGGAGTCAAACCATATCATTCTACCCCTGGCCTCTCCAAATCTCATGTCCTCACATTTCAAAACTAATCATGCCTTTCCAACAGTCCCCCAAAGCCTTAACTCATTTAAGCATTAACCCAAAAGTCCATAGTTCAAAGTCTCATCTGAGACAATACTAGTCCCTTCTGCCTATGAGCCTGTAAAATCAAAAGCAAGTGGGCCTCTTCTCACAGCTCCCCTAGGCAGTGCCCCAGTGGGGACTCTGTATGGGTGCTCTGACCCCACATTTCCCCTCCACACTGCCCTAGCAAAGGTTCTCCATGAGTGCCCCACCCCTGTGGCATAATTCTGCCTGGGCATCCAGGTGTTTCCATACATCTTCTGAAATCTAGGTAGAGGTTCTCAAACCCCAATTATTGACTTCTGTGCACTTGCAGGCTCAACACTACATGGAAGCCAAGGCTTGGGACTTGCACTCTCTGAAGCCATAGCCTGAGCTCTACCCTTGCCCCTTTTTAGCCATGGCTGAAGTAACTTGGATGCAGGGCACCAACTCCCTAGGGTGCACACAGCACAGGGACCCTGGGCCTGGCCCAGGAAACCATTTTCTCCTAGGTCTCAGGGCCTGTGATGGGAGGGATTGCTGTGAAGACCTCTGACATGCCCTGGAGACATTTTTCCATTGTCTTGGGGATTAACATTTGGCGCCTCATTACCTATGCAAATTTCTGTAGCAGCTTGAATATCTCCTCAAAAAATGGGTTTTTCTTTTCTATCACATTGTCAGGTTGCAAATTTTCTGAACTTTTATGCTCTGCTTTCCTTATAAAACTGAATGCCTTTAACAGCACCCAGGTCACTTCTTGAATGCTTTGATGCTTAGAAATTTCTTCCGCCAGATATCCTAAATTATCTCTCTCAAGTTCAAACTTCTGCAAATCTTGAATGCAGAAGCAACATACTGCCATTCTCTTTGCTAAAACATAACAAGAGTCACCTCTGCTTCAGTTTCCAATAAGTTCTTCATCTCCATCTGAGACCACCTCAACCTGGACCTTATTGTCCATATCACATTCAGGCTTTTGGTCAAACAAGTCTCCAGGAAGTTCTAAACTTTCCCAAATTTCCCTGTCTTCTTCTGCACCCTCCAAACTGTTGCAACCTCTGCCTGTTACCCAGTTCCAAAGCTGCTTCCGCATTTTTGGATATCTTTTCAGCAACACCGCACTCTACTGGTACCAATTTACTGTATTAGTCTGTTTTCATGCTGCTGAAAATGACATACCTGAGACTGGGAAGAAAAAGAGGTTTAATTGGACTTACAGTTCCCCATGGCTGTGGAGGTCTCAGAATCATGGCAGGGGGCAAAAAGCACTTCTTACATGGCAGCGGCAAGAGAAAACGAGAAAGATGCAAAAGCAGAAACTCCTAATAAGACCATCAGATTTCATGAGACTTATTCACTACCATGAGAATAGTATGGGGGAAACTGTACCCATGATTCAAATTATCTCCCACTGGGTCCCGTCTACAACATATAGGTATTATGGGAGTACAATTCAAGATGAGATTTAGGTGGGGACACAGCCAAACCACATCACTGGCCATGTGGTAGAAAAGAGGAGCCCATTTTCAGGGGAGGAATTCAAGCAAGCTGCAGAAATTTTCACAAGTGAAAAGGAGCCAAGCACTAACAGACAAGACAATGGGGGAAAGGACTTAAGGTAATTTCAGAGACCTCTGTGGCATAACCTCCTATTGCAGGCTTCCTAAGAGGGAAGAACAGTTTCACGGGCCAGGGCCAAGTCCCCACTGCCCTCCACAGTCTCACAACACTATTCCCTGTTTCCCAGACACTCCAGTTCCAACTATGGCTCAAAGAGGCTCAGGTAAAAAGCACAGGTTACTGCTTCAGAGGGTACAAGTCATAAGCTTTGGCAGTTTCCATGTGGTGTTAAGCCTGTAGATGCACAGAGTGTAAGAGGTGAGCCTTGCTGCAAGATTGGAGCCCTCATTAGACACCCCACACAGACTCCCCATTGGGGAACTGCCAAGTGGAGCTGTGAGAAAAGGGCCACCATCTTTCAGACCCCAGAATGGTGGATGCACTGAGAGTTTGCACCCTGTGCTTGAAAAGTCACAAGAACTTAACACCAGCACATGATAGTAGCCATTAGGGCTGAACCCCGCAAAGCCACAGGGGCAGAGTTGCCCAAGACCTTGGGAGCCCACCTCTCAAACCAGTAGGCCCTGCATATGGGATATGGAGTCAAAGAAGATTCTTTTGGAGCTTCAAGATGTAATGACTGCCCTGCTGGATTTTGGGATTGCATGAGACCTGTATCTCCTTTCCTTGGCCAATTTCTCCCTTTTGGAATGGGAATGTTTACCCAGTACTTGTACTCCCATTGTATGTTGGAATTAATTAACTTGCTTTTGATTTTGCAGGCTCATAAGTGAACGGGACTTCCCTTGTCTCAGATGAGATTTTAGACTTTGGACTTTTGGGTTAATGCCGAAACAAGTTAATACTTTGGGGACTGTTGGAAAGGTATGATTGTATTTTGCAGTATGAGAAGGATATGAGATTTGGGGGGCCAGATGCAGAAAGATATGGTTTGGATCTCTGTCCCTACTAAATCTCATGTCAAACTGTAATCTCCATTGTTGGGAGATGGGGCCTGGTGGTAGGTGATTGCAACGTGGTGGTAGATTTTTAATGAGTGGTTTAGCAACATCCGCATGGTGCTGTTCTCACCATAGTGAGTGAGTTCTCATGAGATCTGGTCATTTAAAAATGTGTAGCATCTTCCCCGCCAACCCTCCTGCTACTGCTCCTGCCGTGGAAGCCATGCCTGCTCACGCTTCACATTCTGCCATGATTGTAAGTTTCCTGAGGCTTCCCCAAAAGCTAAGCAGATGCCAGCAGACTATTACACAGTCTCAGGTATTCCTTTATAGCAATGTGAGAATAGAGTAATATAAGAGCAAAATAAATCATTTAGAGATTACATTGCTGTATACAACCAAAATCAAAGTCAAAGTGCCCTACTCAAGCAACAGCATAGATTCATTTTCAGGAAAATTTCCTCCCCACAAAAGTAAATTCAAAACAGGAAGAAGTGACTTTTATACAAATGTGCAGATATAAACATAAGGACACAGGAAACATAAAAATCAAGGAAATTTGACACCTTGAAAGAAACATAATAATTCTCCAGTAAATTAAGATCTCCAGTAGATCTTAATAAAAAAGAAATTCTCAAAATCCCAGACAAAGAATTGAAGATACTGATTTGAAAGAAGCTCAGTGAGATACAAGAGAAACCTGAAAAACAATAAAAGAAATCAGAAAACAAATCAGTATATGAATGAGAAAAATACCAAAGAGATAGATATATTTTAGAAGAACAAAAGAGAAATTCTAGAACTTAAGAACTCATTGAGGAGAAACACAATGATAACTTGACAATAGACTAGATCAAGTGGAAGAAAAAAAAGTCTCAAATCCACAGATCTTTTGAAATAATTCAGACAGACAAATATAAAGATAAAAATAATAGAAAAGAATGAGGAAAGCCTTCATGCCATTTGTGACACCTTAAAGTTACTGAAAATACAAATTATCAGTGTCCCCAAGGGTGAAGAAAGCACAAAGGGATTAGAAAACCCATTTCATGAAATAGATGAAACCTTTCTTTTCTTTTTCTTTTTTTTTTGAGATGGAGTATCGTTCTGTTGCCCAGGATGGGGTGCAGTGGTTCAATCTTAGCTCACCGCAACCTCTGTCTCCCGAGTTCAAGCAATTCTTCTGCCTCAGCCTCCCAAGTAGCTGGGATTACAGGTGCATGCAACTGTGCCTGGCTAGTTTTTGTACTTTTAGTAGAGATGGGGTTTCACCATATTGACCAGACTGGTCTCAAACTCCTGACCTCATTATCCACCTTCCTTGGCCTTCCAAAGTGCTGAGATTACAATTGTGAGCCACCACACCCAGCCTAGATGAAATCTCTTTAAGTCTAGCAGGAGATATAAATATCCACTTACTGAAAGATCAATGATCGCCAAGCAGATACAAAGCAAAAATGCAGTCACTATGGCACATTATACTCAGACTATCTAAAGTCAAAGATAAAGACTTCTAAAAACAGCAAGAGGAAAGCGTCTAGTCACCTATAAAGGAAATCATATCAGCCTAACAGTGAATTGCTCAGCAAAAACATTACAGACTAGAAGAGAATGGGCTAAAATATTCAAAGTGCTAAACGAAAAAAAAAAAGAACATGATATCCAGCAATATTCTCCTTTCTAAATGAAGAAGAAATAAAGTCTTTCTCAGACAAGTAAATACTGAGGGAATTTGTTACAACTAGACTGGTCTTATATGAATTGCTCAATGAAGTCTTAAACCTGGAAACAAATGGACAAGTTTTACCATCAGGAAAACACATGAAAGTATAAAACTCATTGGTAAAGAAATAACACAAAGGAAAAAGATAAAAGACTCAAAGTGTACCACTACAGACATCTACCAAAACAACAAAGATGAACAATAACAGAAGAAAGTCATATATAAAACAACCAGAAAACAATTAACAATATGACAGGAACAAAGCCTTACCTAGCAATAATAACACTGACTGTAAATGGATTAAGTTTTCTACATAAATATACAGTATGAATGAATTGATGTTTAAAATGATCCAAATATATGCTCCCTTCTAGAAACTCACCTTACCAGTATAGGCACATATAGACTAAAAGTAAAGAGACAGAAAAAGATATTCTACACAGATGAAAACCAAAAGCAAGCAGAAATAGCTATACCTAGATAAAATAGGCTTTAAGCCAAAAACAGTTCTAAAAAGATGGAAAAGGTCATTATATAATGATAAAGGAATACATCCAGTGAGAGGATATAACAATTCTAAAAAAATCTAAATATATATGCACCCAATATTGGAGCACAAAGATCCATAAAGTAAATATTTCTAGATCTAAAGAGAGAGATAGACTGCAATACAATAATAGTGGGGGAGTCCAAAATCCCATTGTCAGTACTAGATAGATCATCTAGACAGACAACGAAACCCCCCAAATTTAAACTGTACTATGGACCAAATTGACCTAATACACATTTATAGAATATTCTATCCAAAAACTGCAGAAGATTCTTTTCATTAGCACATAGAACATTTCCCAGTATAGCCCATATATTAGGCCATAAAACAAGCCTCAACAAATAAAAAAATGATAATAATTTCTACTATTCCCTCAGACCACAATGGAATAAAAATAAATCAATACTAACAAGAACTTTGGAAAATATACAAATACATAAAAATTAAACAACATGCTCCTGAATGACCATTGGGTTGACAAAGAAATTCAGATGGAAATAAAAAAAATTCTTGAAACAAATGAAAATGGAAACAAACTAAAACCTGTGAGATACAGTAAAAGCAGTACGAAGAGGAATGTTTATAGCAATAAAATCCTGTATCAAAAAATTCCTGTAGAAAGATAACACGTTAACAACTTAACAACACATCTTAAGGAACTAGAAAAGTCAGAACAAACCAACCCAAAATTAACATTATAAAATAAATTAAAAAGATCAGAGCAGAACTAAATGAAATAGAGACTAAAAAACTACACAAGATCAAAGAAACAAAAAATTGGTTCTTTGAAATAAGTAAAATTGAGAAATCATTAAGTAGGCTAACCAGGAACAGAAAAGATCCGAATAAACTAAATTAGAACGAAAAAGGAAATTTAACAACTGACCACAGAAATACAAAGATCACCAAAGACTGCTATAAACAACTACATGCTGACAAACTGAACAATCTGAACAATCTAGAGTAAATGTGTAAGTTCCTGGAAATATGCAACCTAACAAAAGTGAATCAGGAAGAAATAAAAAACCTGGACAGGCCAATATGAGTAGCAATATTGAATCAGTAATAAAATCTGTCTCAACAAAGAAAAGCTCAGGACCAGATGGATTCACAACAAAATTCTACCAAATATACAAAGAACTAATACCAATCCTGAAACTATTCCAAAACATTGAAGAACAGGGTTCTTCTTAACTCATTCTATAAGGCCAAGATCACCTTGATAACAAAACCAGAGAAGGGTACAACAACAAAAACAAAAACAAAACTACTGGTCAATATTACTGATGAACATAGAAACAAAATCCTCAACAGAATGCTAGCTAACTCAATTCAACAGCACACAAAAATATAATACACCATGATTAAGTGGGATTTATACCAGAGATGCATGGATGGTTCAACATATACAAATCAATAAAGGTGGTAACTGAAATTAATGGAATGAAGGACAAAAAATAATCATCTCAATAGGCACAGAAAAGAATTTGATAAAGTTCAACATTCCTTCTTGATAAAAATCTCTCAACAAACTAGGCATAGAAGAAACATACCGTGAAATAACAAACCCACACCTAATGTCACACTGAAGGAGGAAATGTTGAAAGCCTGTCCTCTAAGAACTGGAACAAGACAAGAATGCCTACCTTCATCACTCCTATTCAACACAGTACTGGAAGTCTACCCAGGGCAATCAAACATAAGAAAGAAATAAAAGGCATCCAAGTTGGAAAAGACGAAGTCAAATTAACCCAGTTTGCTGATATGATCTTATATCTAGAAAAACCTAATTGCTCCATAAAAAAATTCTTAGATTTGATATATGAATTTAGTAAGATGGAGGATACAAAATTAAGGTACAAAAATCAGGAGCATTTCTGTACACCAATGATGTAGCTGAGAAGGAAATCAAGACAGCAATCTCAGTTACAACAGTGCAATATGTATACACATGCATATATATAGAGAGAGAGATAAATACATATACATATATATATAGGAATAAATATATATGAATAAATTTAACCAAGGAGGTAAAAGTTCTCTATAAGGAGAGCTACAAAACACTCATAAAAGAAACAATGACACAAATAGAAAAATATCCTACATTCATGGATCCTAAGAAATAGTATCATTTAAATGACTCTACCATCCAAAGCAACCTGCAGACTCAATGCAATGCCTATCAAAATACTGACATCATTCGTCACAGAATAAGAAATGGCAAGCTTAAAGCAATTCTGAGCAAAAAGAGACAAGCTGGAGGCATCACATTACCTGACTTCAAAATATACTACAGGGTAGCAGTAACCAAAGCAGTATGGTATTGGTATAAAAACAGACACAGACTAATGGAATAGAATAAAGAACTCAGAAATAAAACCACATATTTACAGTCAACTGAGCTTTGACAAAGCCAAAAAGAACTTACACTAGAGAAAGAACATCCTCTTCAATTAATGGTTCTGGGAAAATTGAATAGCCACATGGAGAATGAAACTGGACCACTCTCTCTCACAACATACAAAAATCAACTCAAAGTGGCCTAAAAATGTAAACGTAATATCTGGAACTGTAAAAATATTAAAAGAAAATCTAAGGAAAACTACTGAACATTGGACTAGGCAGAGAATTTATGACTAAGATCTCAAAAGTACTGGCAACACAAACAAAAATAGACAAATGGTACTTAATTACACTAAAAAGTATCTGCACAGAAAAATTAACAATCAACAGAATGAAGAAACAACTTCTGAACTGGAGAAAATATTTTCAGATTATTCATCTGACAGAGGACTAACTTCCAGATCATATAAGGAACTCAAACAACTTAGGGGAAAAAAAAATGTCCCCATTTAAAAAAAAAAAAAAGTGCATGAATAGACATTTCCCACAGGAAGACACACCTTCAGTCAACAAGTATATTAAAATATGCTCAATATCATAATCATTACGGAATGCAAATCAAAATCACAATGTTATCATCTTACCCTAGTCAGAATGGCTATTATCAAAAAGACAAAAGATAACAGAGGTTAGCGAGGATGCGGAGAAAAAGGAACTTTTATGCACTGTTGGTGGAAATGTAAACTACTAAAGCTACTATGGAAAACACTATGAAGATTTCAAAAAAAAAAAAAAAAAAAACCCTGAAAATATATTTATCGTTTGTTCCAGCAGCTCCACTACTGGGTATCCACCCAAAGGAAAAGAAATCAATATATCAAAGGGATTCCTGCAGTCAGATGTTTATTTCAGCACTACTCACAATAGCAAACACATGGCATCAACCTAAATGTCTGCCAGTGGATAAATGGATAAAGAAAATGTGTTGTATACATGCACAATGAAACATTGTTTGGCCATAAAAGTAATGATATCATATCATTCGAAGCAACATGGATGGAACTGGAGGTCATTATTTTAAGTGAAATAAGCAAGGCACAAAAAGACAAATATTGCGTGTTCTTATTTACATGTGAAAGTAAAGTATTTGATCACATGGAGGTACAGAGTACAAAGATGGATAACAGAGCCTGAGAAGAGTAAGTGGGAAAAGGAGGATGAAGAGAAGTGGGTTAATGGGTACAAACATACAGTTAGAGAGAAGGAATAAATTCAATGTTTGGTAGTAGAGTAAGGTGACTATAGTTAATATAAATGTGTTGTACTCAGGTGATGTCCTCCCTAAATGCCTTGACTTGATCACTGCGCATTATATCCATGTAAAAAAGTTTCACATTTACTCCGTAAGTTTGTTCAAATAAAAGAAAGTTTGTCTTACAAAATCACATACAAAAGAACCTCAGACAATTAACTGAAAAATTAGTTTTCCAGTGTATAGCTGGTCACTCCTGCTGGCTGTCATAATAAGCCAATTCTTCGGAGTTTTTAAACTCAGGGACTTGGTATGTAGATTATAGTATTTCATGAAACGGAAACATGAAAACTAGTATTGGAGGCAAAAACTCAGCAACAATAAGCTTCCAGATCCTAATTTTAAACTAATTACATTAAGTTGGATGGCTAATCTAAGAAAATCAGCTCTCCCTCAATCATGTAACGAAATATAAAAAACAACCATTTTTAATTTTAACAAATGTGATTCAAAAATTATTAATACAAGGCAAATGTGAAATATACCTATAATAAGAATATGTAGTAAACACATTCTCCCAAACAGATCTTGTAAAAAGACTGGATGCAATGATTCCTTTTAGTACTAATAATGTATGATTCTTTTGACAATGAACCCTTTTTACAGAGAATTAATTAAGATGTAAAAATGAAGTTTTAAACTTTGCCTTATTTTACAGTTCCTTTCACATCATTAAAAAACGTGTGGCCGGGCGCGGTGGCTCAAGCCTGTAATCTCAGCACTTTGGGAGGCCGAGACGGGCGGATCACGAGGTCAGGAGATCGAGACCATCCTGGCTAACCCGGTGAAACCCCGTCTCTACTAAAAAATACAAAAAATTAGCCGGGCGAGGTGGCGGTCGCCTGTAGTCCCAGCTACTCGGGAGGCTGAGGCAGGAGAATGGCGTGAACCCGGGAGGCGGAGTTTGCAGTGAGCTGAGATCCGGCCACAGCACTCCAGCCTGGGCGGCAGAGCGAGACTCCGTCTCAAAAAAAAAAAAAAATGTATGTGTGATAATTTGATTGGATAATTTGGGCTACTCTTTGAATCATATTAAAAGTAGCATTCATCAAATAAGGTATATTTATTAACATTTGGAAATGAAATTGTGAAATATGAAGAAAATCAAAATAATGGTTAAATAGTTGACAGCAGTTGTATTTAATTTATAATAAAAATCAGCCATATCACAATAAATTCTCTGTTCTAGTTGTATTTTTGTAATTTAATAAGATGACTGTAGTAGTTGCATAAATATCAAATGTAAATAATACAACATGATAATACCAATAAAGTGAACTCCTGTTTTGTAGTATGCTAAGGCAGGCCTTCCTCTAAGTTCAAATTCTGTTTCTATCTAGCTTGTCACTCTGGGAAAGAAACTAATTCTTTTTGGCCTACATTTACTTAAAATAAGATAAAAGGTTTGGTCCAAATAGGCCATACTTTATTTTCAGATATTTAAAGTAAACTTTATTTTCAGATAATTTAGATTTATATTCAGCTGTAAGAAATAATATAGAGAGACCTTGTGTATCCTTTGTCTAGGTTATTCTAATGATAATATATTGCAAAACTATAGTACCACTCACAACCAGGATATTAATAATATAGTCAAAATACAGAATAATTTGATTACGACAAGAATCCTTCATCTTGCTGTTTTATAAGCACATCCTCTTCCAGCCTGCCCTCACCATTGCCTTAACCTCTGGAAAACACTAATTTTTCTCCATTTCTATAATTTTGCTATTTTAAGAATATTATAGAAATGGAATCATAGAGTACACAGGCTTTTGAGATAGACTTTTTGCATTCCCTAATCTCTGGAGAGTCATCCACATTGTTGTGTGTCTAATAGTTCATGCCTTTTAATTGCTGAGTAATGTTCCTTCACCCATTTTCTGGATGGCTTGTAGTTTTGGGCTATTACGAATAAGCTTCTATACATATTTGTGTATAGGATTTTGTGTGAACATTTTAAGTTTTGATTTCTCTGGGATAAATGTCCAAGTATTTCACAGGACAGCTGCATGTTTAGTTTCTTATAAAACTGCCAAACTGTTTTTCCTGAATGGCCATACCATTTTATATCTCCATCAGCTATGTGTGAGTGATGTACTTTTTCCCCATTCTTACCAGCATTTGGTGTTTTCATTGTAGCCCTTCTGAAAGTTCTGTAGTAATATCTTATTTTGACTTTATTTTGCATTTCCCTAATGGACACCAATGTTTAACATCTTTTCACATGCTTACTTGCCATCTGTATATCCTCTTCAGTGAAATGCATCTTGTTATGTTTTGTTTGTGTTCTAATTTTGGTTGTTTTCAACTGTTGAGTGTTGAATGTTTTTTTACTAGTTATTTGTCTGATATGTGCTTTGCAAATACTTTCTCCCAGTCTTTTCATCCCCAATTTGATAAAGAGCATCTAAACAAAATACAGATATTTTACTTTATGATAAAAAAAGAATGCTTTCCTCCTAAGACATGGAACAAAGCACGTACACATAGAAAAATGTTTTCAAAAGTTCAGTGTATCATTTTCCCCCATTTTGAATCCTGCTATGGATGCCAATTCTAAGAACTCTTTTCCTAGCCCTACATTCTGAAGATTTCCCATGTGTTTTTTTCTAAATGTTTTATAGTTATACTTTTTATATCTAAGTCCATGATGAATTTTCAGTTAATTTTTAGATAGAGTGTGAGGTTTAGGTCAAGGTGCATTTTATTTGCCTATGAAAATCCAATTGCACCAGCATTCTTTGAACAACAAAAAACAAAAACAAAGCAACAACAACAACAAAACAAAACAAAATAAAAAGAACCCAAAACCTTCTTTCCCCTATTGCACTGCTTTTGTAGTACTGACAAACATTAGCTGGGCATATTTCTGTGTGTTGATTTACACGTTTGCTTTTCCATTGACCTATTGTCTATCCCTCCACCAAAACTAAAGTCTTCTTTAGTAAAGGTATCTAATATGTCCTGAAACAGGATAGATGAATTACTTTCACTTCACTGCTCTTTTTTTGAAATTGTTTTAGTGATTCTATCTCCTTTGCCTTTCCATATAAAGTTTAGAATAATCTTGTCTATATCTACAAAATCTTGCTATAATTTTGACAGGAATTGTGTTAAATCTATACATCAGTATGAAGAACTGAAAATAGTATCTCCATTTATTTATACAGTCTATCATTTCTTTCATCAGCATTTTGTTGCATATAAATTTTCAGCATACAAATTTCACTTCTTAGTTTAGACTTACACCTATGTATTCCACTTCTTTTAGCAATTGTAAATTTTTGTATTCATATGTTCACTACTAGTATACAGCAATACAATTGATCCATGTATGTTAATTATGTATTCTGCCACCTGGCTAAATTCATTTATTAAATCCAGAAATTGTTTTAGACTCAAAATTTTCTACATAGACAATCATGTCATCTGCATATAAGCAAAGATTTCTTTTTTTTACAATCTGCAAATTTCTTATATGCTTTTTTGTCTTGCTGCGATGGCTACAGCTTCTATGACAGTGTTTCATATAAGCCAAGAGAGTGAAAAGCTTTGCTTTGTTCCATATCTTAGGAGGAAGGCATTCATTTTTTTTTTCTACCATAAAGTAAAATATCTGTATTTTGTTTAGATGCTCTTTATCAAATTGTAGAGGTTCTTTCTATTTCTATTTTTCTGAGAGTTTTAAACAATGAATGTGCGTTCATTTTTTTAAAAGTATTTTTAAAGCACTGATTGGTATTATCACATGATGTTTCTTCTTTAGATTTGCCATGTGGTTGATTACATCACTGGATTTTTGAATGTTGCACAAAATGTGCATCCTTGGGACAAACTACTCTTAATCTTTGCATATAATTATTTTAATGCATGTGATGGTTATTACTGAGCGTCAACTTTATTGGATTGAAGGATGCAAAGTATTGATCCTGTGTGTGTCTGAGGGTGTTGCCAATGGAGATTAACATTTAGTCAGTGGGCTGGAAAAGGCAGACCTACCTTTAATCTGGCTGGGCACCATCTAATCAGCTGCTAGTGCAGCCAGAATATAAAGCAGGCAGAAAAACGTGAAAAGTCTAGACTGACTTAACCTTCCAGCCTACATCTTTCTCCTGTGCCAGATGCTTCCTGCCTTTGAACGTTGGACTTCAAGTTTTTCAGCTTTGGGACTATGACTGGTTTCCTTGCTCCTCAGCTTGCAGATGGCCTATTGTGGGACCTTGTGACTGTGTGAATTTAATACTCCTTAGTAAACTTTCAATATATACATCCTATTAGCTCTATCCCTCTAGAGAACCCTGACTAATACAATGCATTATTGGGTTATATTTCCTTAGGAATTTTTACATTTTTATTCCTGAGGAATTTAGATCTCTAGTGTTTGTTTGTTTGTTTATTTGCACTGTCTAATAATTTATTTTAGAAATAATTTCTTTGCACTTTCTCTGTTTTGGTATCAGAGAAATATTAGTTTCACAAAATGAAGTAGAAAGTGTTTCTGTCTCTCTTATTTTTCACTGGAATGGATTGTACAGAATAGCATTAATTCCTGTTTAAACATTTTATAGAATTCTCCAGTGAAACCATCTACACCTGGAGATTTAACTTTTAATAACTTTTAATTTATAAATTTAATTTCCTTTATAGTCAGGCTATTAAAATAATCTAATAATGAGTGATTTGTGGTAATATTGTTCTTAAGTAATTGATCCAATTTATTTGTATTTTTGAATTTGTGTGTGTAAAGTTCTTTAAAGGATCCTCTTATTCTTTTGATATTCAGAGTCTGTAGTTAAATCTGCTGGTTCTCATTCTAAATATTGGTAACTTGTGTCTTCTCCCTCTTTTTTGTTCTTTGCCAAATTAATACAATTTGTGACTTTTATAATCTTTTGAAGAATGAGGTCTTTGCTTCATTGATTTTCTGTATTTTCAACTTCTTCTCTTATTAATCTTATCTTCCTTCTGCTTACTTTGTGGTTTATTTTGACATTTTTGTTGTTCTGTGTACTTGAGATGGGAACATAGATTATTCATTTGAGACTTTCCTCTTTTCTAATGTATTAAATTAGTTGTTACAAATTTCTTTCTTATCACTGCTTTAGTTATATCACACAAATGTTGATATGCTCTATTTCATTTTTATTCAATTCACAGAATTAAAAATTCATGTGTGAATCGCTACTTGATGTATGGAATATTTATAAATATGATGTTTCATTTCCTAGCTTGTAAAGATTTTCTGGCTTTCTGTTACTGATTTTTAGACTGTTTTCCTTATAGTCAGAGAAATGTTAAATAATTTTAATTCTTTTAACTTTTCAAGATTTACTTTATGGTCCAGGATGTGACTTAATTTGGTACATCATCCTCAAACACTTGAAAATAACATACATTCTGTTGTTGTTGGATGAAGTTCTCTGTAATTGCTCATTAGATCCCACTGGTTGATGATGTTGAGTTATTCTATATCCTTGATGATTTTCTAATTATTCTATAAATTTGAGGGAAAGTGCCAGTAAAATTTCTGACTATACTTGTGTATTTGTCTATTTACCCTTTTAGTTCTATCTGTTTTTGTTTCTCATTTTGCAGCTCTATTTTTTGGTAATATACAGTTAGAATTACCATATCTTCTTGGGAACTGGTCCCTTTTATCACTATATGTCCCCCTCTGTCTCTGGTAATTTTCTTTGCATTGAGGTCTACTTTATCTGATGTAAATATAGTTACTATTGCTTTCTTTGAACAATGTTTGCATGAAAACTCTCTTTTCATTCTTTCGTTTTTAGCCTGCCTCTATCATCTATACCATTATGTTTGCAGTGAACTTCTTGTAGACAATATGCATCTGGATTACATTTTGTAATCCACCCTAACAACATATTTTAACTGGCGTAGTTAGACTATTTATATGTAATGTGATTTTTGATATATTAGGGCTTAAGTACATTATTTAATCTTTTTCTTTTCTGTTACTTATCTTTTTTCTTTCTCTGTTTTCTTTTCATTGCATTTCTATGGGTTTTTAAAATGATAACATTTAATTTCCCTATAGTGCTTTTAAGTGTATCTCATTATATAACGTGTTAGGGGTTGTTGTCGGATTCACATTTTATCTATATAACTTATCATAGTTACCTAGTGCTATTATTTTTCCAGTTTATGTGAGGTATAGACACCTCACCTCCCTTTTTACATCCTCTCAACCTACCTAGTTTAATATAATTGCCTTACATATTTCATATGTCCTTATATGAAATCACGTCAGATTTTAAAATCACATCAGAAAGTATTTTTTCTTCTATCATCAAACATAATTTAGAAAACTAAAGATTTACTCATATGTTTGCTCATCTTGTTTTTTCTTTTCCTTCCTTATGCTCCAAGTTCCTGTTGTGTATTGTTTCCTTCCCATTTAGAGAACTTCCTTTAGCCATTCATTTAGGATGTCTAGTAGTGGCAATCTTAATTTTCATTCATTTAATAATTTTTAAAAATTTCTTTCCAATTTCTGAAGAATATTTTTCTGGATATAGGATCATTTGACAGAATTTTGTTTTTTCCATTACTCAAAAGTATTATGCAACTTCCTTCTTGACTTCACGGTTTGTGGTGAGAAATACACTGCCATTCACATTCTCTGCTATAGGTAAGTACTTGCTTATCTCTTGTTGCTTTCAAGATTTTTCTTTTGTCTTTAGTTTTCAGAAGCTTGAATATGATGTGTCTTGGTGTGGAGTTATTTGGATTAATCCTGTTTGGAGACCACCCAGTATTTTAAATCTATAGGTTGATGTCCTTTGTCAAATTGGGAACGTTTTCAACTAATATTCTTGGAGTGTTTTTTAAGGGTGCTTATTTCTCTTTTTCCAGGACTCAGATGACACACAGATGTTAGATATTTTGTTATGGTCCCACAGTCCATGAGGTTCTGTTTTGGCTTTGTTTTTGTTGGTTTATTGAGTCTATAATCTTTGTGTTGTTCAGATTGGGCATTTTCTATTTGTCAATCTTCTAGGTCATTGATTCTTTTCCTCTGTCCTCTCTATTCTGCTGTTGAGCCTATACGTTGAGTCTTTCATGTGGTTATTTTTCAGTATTCTTTATATCTTCTGTTTCTTTGCTTAGATTTTCTAATTCATTGATAAGGCTTTCTGCATTCTCATCTGTTTCATGTGTGTTTGTAACTGCTCATTTTATTATGTTATATGATGGCTGTTCCAAAACCTTTGTCCTATAATTCTAATATCTCTGACATCTATGTGTTGGTAACTACTGACTGCCATTTCTTTTTTAGTTTAAGAAACCTGTTTCTTGGTACGAAGAGTGATTTTTCACTTTATGAAATACTGGAAATGATTTAAATTTTCTGCTTTAGGTGGCTTCATCTGATGCAATTCCATTATGAGAGTAAGGGTGGAAATGCACTGACCCCTTATTGCCTGGTAAGTATAGAGGCTTAGCATTCTAATTTGGCAGGGTTGAATGTTCTCACTCATCATATGGTCCTCACTGTCACTATGGAAGAAGGAGGACTATTAATACAACATGATACTGTTAATAAAGTAGTGAATTCCAGTCTTGTGACATACTAAAAAAGGTTCCATCTTTCAAATTTTCAATTTCAAAGAAGTACTAAAATGATAAAATACAATGAACAGATAGAGTAAAGGCCCCAATAAGAGCAGATGAACTCTAGAGGAGGCCAGTTATGGAAGTAATATAGCATGTTGAGATAAACGTAGCGACGGGAATTAAGAGTCTTAGATTTTAGTCCTGATTCTACTGACTACTTAGTTTTGTAACTTTGCAAAACTTACTTCAACATCTCTGATCTTGGTTTTTTTAAAACAGAAGGAGAGTTGTATGAGACAGGCCATAACTTATTTCCCATTTTAGCATTCTATGATAAACTATTTAAAATAAGAATTACATAAGATGGCATATCAAAAATTCTACATACATATAACATCAGTGTTATAAATATAGTCATCATTATAATTAGCACTGATAAAACCTCATAGTTAAGATAGTGCAGGTATAACAAAATTTTGAGAAAACATGTCCTTTTTCAGCTCATGAAGGTGATGCCAACTTATAGTTGGGAGATTTTCTGGGAACTTTTCAAAGCCAAGACTTCCTCTACCTGCAGCAGAACAACTTGGTATACTTGATAAATATAGATTTCCTGAGCTTCAGCCCCAATTGATAAGAGTTTTAAAAGGCATCCCGTATGATTTTTATGCACATTAAAGATTGTGAACCACTGCTTAGGCTTTAGGAAATTATTTTCAGTCTCTAAGAAAAAGTAGAGTAGATATGCTACATCCAAAGAGAACAATCAATTACAGACAGTTAGGATGAAGAAGAAATGGGGTCTATGCTTTTAAGCTGGCAAGCTTATATTTTAAATATTAATTTAACAAATTTGGATAGGGATCAAAGAATATAAAATAAGTGGCACAAATCTATAAGAAGGCTAATATTTATAACGAACTCTGACTCTGAAACATTTCAAAGGACCTCAAGGAAATTTATTTCTATGGGTAAGGCAGGAAAGAATAATAACTGAGTTTACTGCTTTATATTGGTGGTAAAAGGTTATTATAAATTATGTATAAAAGATATTCAACAAATATCAACTTTATTACGTTACTATAAATTATAAGGTTATTATAAATTATGTATAAAAGATATTCAACAAATATCAACTTTAATCTTCTCAGTCATAGAGAAAAGAATCTGCAAGCAATCATGGTTAAAAAGCACTTGAAATATGTAAATTATATGTAAATTTTATTTATTCATTCAACAGAAGCTCATATAAAATAAAATTCAAAATCAATTTGAGCTATATAAAATGTCTTATTGTGCACAAAATATTGTCTTAGATTGCTAAGCATCTTTTTCTGATGAAATATTCCATAATGTGCACCAAATTCACAAAAGGTATTATGATGTCTGGTAGTTTAGCACATTAGCTTTCCTTTCTAGAGAACTACAGTTTAAAAAATAAAAATGATAACTTGCTCTACGTTTTGTAAGTTTTCAACATGATCTTTTTCTTAAGGAATGCTTCATTGAGCACCTATTGTCCAATTGATGTAGGAGTCACATGAACAAATAAAAAGGTATTGTTCTCAAGAAGCTCAACACTGAAGCTAGATAAACAAATGACATAATAGCGATAATAATATTAGCTATCTATTTTTGACAGCAAGATAAATTAGCAAATAGATGAATTGTTTTATTTCCTATCTAAACCAATAAAACTGTTGAGGTTACATGTTTTTCCTTCACTGCAGCCATCAATGAGTTTTCCTTAAGATTTCAGATGATTAAAGAATAGCTACAGGATTTAACATAGAATTTCATACATACAATTCCATTAACTTTCATTGTATTAAGTTTTTTGTTTTGTTTTATTTTTTCTTTTCTTGAGATGGAGTCTCACTCTGCCACCAGGCTGGCAGATTCAGTGGTGGAGTTCAGTGGTGTGATCTCGGCTCACTGCAACCTCCACCTCCCAGGTTCAAGCGATTCTCCTGCCTCAGCCTCCCCAGTAGCTGGGACCACTGGCATGTGCCACCACACCCAGCTAATTTTTGTATTTTTAGTAGAGACGGAGTTTCACCATTTTGGTCAGGATGGTCTCGATCTCTTGACCTCATGATCTGCCCGTCTCGGCCTCCCGAAGTGCTGGGATTACAGGCGTGAGCCACCGTGCCTGGCCTAAGAGTTTTATATAAGAAACATAAGGAACTACACTTTCAATGTATTGGAAAATCTTTTAAGGAACCATACAGATTATACTTCCTGGAGTTAAGAATATTTATTTTTATAAAATCCATCAGATTCTGCACATGTGGGGGAAACACACTTTTGCTTACCATTACTCTTATATTATGTGCATATTACTAAATCATATTTGAGTTTAAAACTAAAGTAGATTAAATTATTATAAAATAAATAAATGCATAACATAAGCAGGCATGACATTCTAATAAAATAAATTTGCATGTAAGTTTATGCTCACGAACACGAGAATTTAGTTATGGATGACATCCTGAAGCATATTCTCATGACAAAATAAATCTATTAGTACAGCTAAGTATTTACAGACATTATTCATTTTCAAACACTTTACTAATGCCAGAAACTAGACAATTCCTGGCTTGTAAAACAGAACAAACCACCCTAAAACATCTGGGATACTTACACACTTTTCGCTGTCAAATACATAGCACAAATGTTTATTTGACTCAGAATCTTTGCATATGAAAGTGAATATCCTCTTGTCAGTTTTATCATCTGCACAAAAAGATATTCTATGAAGCTGGCAATTGTGTTGAACTTCCTGTAAACACAGATGGAAATAAACATAGTTGATGGGATTCTTTTTTCATTTTCTAAAATACTCATTTGTGTTAATAACATATGACTTTAAAAGTAGAACAATCATCTGTCAATCTTTGATTTTATAATTATGTATACTCCAACCTAAAACAAAGGCATAATGGATACAGATAGACCTCCTGATTCAGGATGAAACTAAGATATGCATTTCAATAGTGCTTAGCAAAACACAAGCATAGTACAAAATGATCAAAGATTTTATGGCCTATCTGAGCTACAATGGCTCTTGAGAAATCATACACTTTAAACTTTGCATATTTACAGAGGAGAACAATCAGACCCAGAAAGAATAAGACACCAGCACAGTTTTACAGAATTACCAGAACTCTTTTAAACCAGAGGATTCTCATTTTATCTCACTGCTATTTACCAGCATTATAATTTAGAACACAGCTTTATCTGGATACAATTTTGTGTGAAACACACTATAATTTCATCCTTAGTAATCTTATTAAATTTTATTTTATATAATTTCATGGTTACTCATACACTCTTGAACCTTTTCCGTCTAGGAAGCCCATCTTTCGAACTTCTGTAGCATTTTTCATGAAGCAGTGAATGAGTGGTATACATATCCAGACTCCATATCATAAAATCAAATCTGTTCATCAGTAGAAGGCAAATACTACAACCAGATAGATATAGTGGCAGTATATATTTACACATGCACACACACAGACACACACACACATTAAATTATAAAACTTATAAAATAGCAGGTATATACATCATTAAAATAAAAATATTTATATAAAATAAATGTGTTTCTAAAATTACTATTATTTAGTCAAAAGATGGGGCATTTGACACTTTTATATTCATATAGATCATCCACATTAATTATTCATTCTTCACAGTCTTCTGAAACATGTTGGAGGTAGAAAAGAAATTCAATGTTTTTGATTATGACAAATAGAAAAATCAACTATTCCCTTTTCTATTGTAGTCATAAATATATTTTCCTAAGATACATTGTAACACTATAAATATCAATCAGAAACTCAGTTCGCCAACATTATTGAGTGGGTGTTTTGTAAGATTGGAGATGGAAGCAGCTATAGTTTCATCTAAAGAAGGCTGGCTGAATATCCCCTCAAAAAGCTTTATTTTAGGTTGTAACTAGAAGAGTTTCTCTAAAGGTGGCTTCAGACAACCTGTAGCACAAATACCTGGGGTGCTTGCCATAAAAATTTTCACTGTTTTAATGTCAGTTGAATCAAAACCTCAGAGATTTTGGTCAAGATAAGGATCATTGATATGAAAACACTTACACTTCTCTGTTCAGAGTTTGATGTGTCAGCTTGCTGAGATTTGCTCTATTACTCCGATTCAAATAACTGCTCGTCAGACTGAAAACGAATATATAAAATGAGATATAAAGGCTGGGCGCGGTAGCTCACGCCTGTAATCTCAGCACTTTGGGAGGCCGACGAGGGTGGATCACGTGGTTAGGAGATCGAGACCATACTGGCTAAGACGGTGAAACCCCGTCTATCCTAAAAATACAAAAAATAAAAAATAAAAAATAAGCCGGGCGCGGTGGCAGGCACCTGTAGTCCCAGCTACTCGGGAGGCTGAGGCAGAACGGCTTGAACCCGGGAGGTGGAGCTTGCAGTGAGCCGAGATCGCGCCACTGCACTCTAGCCTAGGCGACAGAGCGAGACTCCGTCAAAAAAAAAAAAAAAAAAAAAAAAAGAGAGAGATACAAATGAATGCTAAGAGAACTGTCTACAGCAATGCATTCTTTCCCTGCATACAATGGTAAACCAAATGGTAAGCCAATAAAGAGTTGCTTGGTAAGTATGAAAATTAAAATGAGGAAGTATATTGTATGATCGTAATACTTACTGGCATTATTAGATAGCCTAATTTATCTGTTTAAAAGCAGGGGTAATCAATTCTAAGAAGAGGTGCTTGATTTACTTAGCTTTTTATGGTGGCATCTTTCCTTTCTTATACATAGAGCATTGATGGACAATGACCATATTTGTTTAAGACTATCTTCTTTCTGCATTTTGCCTATTAGAGCAGTTTCCTTTCTTATTGACATTGTTTTGTTTTAATGACAATATAGTCAATGAAATAACAGTCCTCTGTTACACTATAGCTCCCAAATACTCACAGGAGGTCTACACCAGCTTATTAATTGTAAAAGCATGTTAATGATAAATAAAGAGAAAATATTACTGCTAAACACTATAGGAAAAAAATTCATTTCTCCATAGATGCGAGAAATTATGAGTAACATGCAAAACACAACATTCACTTAGCTGGTGCTGAAATCTACATAGTCTCTCATTTACTTACCCAACCAGTATGATCACAGAAAGTGGTTATGACCAGTGGTGAATCATCCTAATCTTTGTTTGGATTAGCAAAGGTATCTTCCTAAAACAGTCTAGGGAGCTGAAACCTGTAATTTCATTATTTTTATCAGTTATTTTATTATTATTGTGATGGACCACTATAAATTTGAAATGTAGCAATAATTTTTGGTAAGACAGGATAAAGAGATCCAGGAACACAATAACCATAGTAAAAAACACTAGGCTTTCATATTAATGATATTTTATTGGAGTTGGAACAAAAAATCAGTAGATGTTTTTATCCCTAATTAATCTATCTACACTGCCTGTTTCTAGCACTCTATAATCTTCATTTGGAGGACAAGTGAGAAAAGCAGAAAGGAAAAGGACACAGAAAGAAAGATAGAGGAGCCAATTGTTATTGAGATTGCTTTCACTTAATTTTCCCTTTTCATTTTCATTCATCCAAGTGAAAAAAAAAAAAAGGTTCTATTCTGTATAAAGACAGTCCACGTTAGATTAATAATATATTTAAAATCCTGTCTCATATCTGTATGTTTAACTATAAATAAATTTATTTTAGAAGTATCACATTTGCTTTTTTTAAATATCAACATATATCTAAAATGAAATGATTGATGTTTTTCTGTTTCACTTATATGTATGTCCTTGAAGAGTAGTTCCTAAATGCATGTCCGTGAATGCCTATGAATAGGTTGTATCCGAGAACTGAGGACTGTCTCTTTCTCTCTCTCTCTCACTACACACACACACACACACACACACACACACACACACACACAGACACACAGAGCAATTGGCATTCTTAGGAATGTCTTGGGGACACTGGTGCTCAGCAGAGCTTGTAAATCCCTTTTTTAGATTTCCTACATTTTTAATGAATTCAATACATGGTATTTTATATATATAGGTAAATAGTCATATACTCTATATTCATATGTAACAGGGTAAATAGTCAGTTTTTCTATATTAATATGCAATATAATTGAATGTATAAAATATCTCAAGGATTTTAAACTCCAAGATTGTTCTCCAGGTTTGGTAGGGATTAAAATAGAGATGCTTCTTTTCCCTCAATAGTTTTAAAAACTCACTTCTGGTAATAGAATTCAAGTAGGGCTCTTAAAAATTAGTTATTAGTGCTAATGCATACCTCAGAAATTTTGAAAGATCACTAGTTAGCAATCTAATATCACACCTAGGGGAACTAGAAGAACAAATATCAACTAACCCCAAAGCTAGCAGGAGAAACAACTAAAATCTGAGTGGAACTGAATGAAATTGATATAAAAAAATCCATAAAGCAATAAACAAACCCAAAAGTTAGTTCTTTGAAAGGATCAACAAGATCACTATACCACTAGCTACCAGAACAAAGGCTAAAGGAGAGAAGAGCCAAAGAAGTACAATGAGAAACAACAAAGGTGGTATTACAACTGATCCCACAGAAATACAAAAGATCCTCAGAGACTGTTACGAACACCTTGAAGCTCACAAACTAGAAAATCTAGAGGAAACTGATAAATTTCTAGAAATGTATAACCTCCCAACATTGAATCAGCAAGAAACTGAAATCCTGAACAGAACAATATCAAGTTCTGAAACTGAATCAGTAATAAAAAATCTGTCAACCAAACAAAGCCCCAGAGCAGATAGATTCACAGCCAAATTCTACTATACCTACAAAAGAAGAGTTGGTACCGGTTGTACTGTAACCATTCCCAAAAAACTGAGCAGAAGGAACTTCTCTCTAACTCATTTGGTGAAACCAGCATAATTCGGATACCAAAACATGGCAAAGATACAGTGAAAAAAGAAAACTATAGGCCAATATTCCAGATGCACATAGATGCAAAAATTCTCAACAGAATACTTGAGCTGAATTCCACAGTACATTAAAAAAATAATTCAAAACAACCAAGAAGGCTTTATTCCTGGGATGCAAGGTTTGTTCAACATATGCAAATCAATAAATACAATTCAACATAAAAACAGAATTAAGAACAAAAACTATATGATCATATCAACAGAAGTGGAAAAAGCCTTCAAAAAAATCCAGCATTCCTTCATGATAAAAATCCCTGCACAAACTAAACACTGAAGGAACATACTTCAAAATAGTAACAGCCATCTATGACAAACCCACAGCCAACATCATACTGAACCGGCAAAAGTTGGAACATTCCCCTTGAGAACTGGAACAAGACAAAGATGTCCACTCTCACCACTCCGATTCCACATAGTACTCAAAGTCCTTGCCAGAAGAATCAGGCAATAGAAAAAAAGAGAAGGCTTCAACATAGAAAAATAACAAGTCAAACTATCCCTCTTAACTCACAATATGATTACCTAGAAGATCCTAAAGATTCCACCAAGAGGCTCCTGCAACTGATAGTAAAGTAAACAACTTTGGTAAAGTTTCAAGATATAAAATCAATGTACAGAAATCAGTAGCATTTCTGTACACCAATAACATTAGAGCTGAGAGACAAATCAATAATGTAATCCTATTTACAATAGTCAACAAAAAAATAAAATATCTAGTAATACATCTAACCAAGGAGGTGAAAGATTTCTACCAAGAAGAACTACAAAACACTGCAGAAAAAAATCAAACATGACATAAACAAATGGAAAAATATTCCATGCTCATGAATTGGAAGAACTAATACTGTTAAAATGACCATATTGCCCAAACAATATACAGATTCAATGCTATTCCTATCAAATGACCAATGCCATTTTTCAGGGAATTAGAATTTAAAACATTTTAAACTGCATATGAAACCAAAAAAGAGCTTGAATAGACAGAGCAATTTTAACCAGAAAGAATAAATCTGGAGGCATCACATTACCCGACGACTGTACTATAAGGCTATAGTAACCAAAACAGCATGGTACTGGTACAAAGACAGACATATAGACCAATGGCAAAGAACAGAGAATTCAGAAATGAAGCCACAAGTCTACAGCCATCTGATCTTGGACAAAGTCAACAAAAATGAACAATGGGGAAAGGACTCCCTATTCAATAAATGGTGCTGGGATACCTAGCTAGCCATATGCAGAAGAATGAAAGTGGACCCCAACCTTTTACCATATACAGAAATTAACTCAAGATGGATTAAATAATATAGTACCTCAAACTATAAAAATCCTAGAAGAAAATAATGTAAATGTCCTTCTTGATATCAGCTTGGTACGGAATTTTTGTCTAAGTTCCCAAAAGCAATTGCGACAAAAACAAAAGTAGACAAGTGGAACCTAATTAAAGAGCATCTGCACAGCAAAAGAAACTATCAAACAGAGTAAACAGACAACTTACAGAATGGGAGAAAACTTTTGCAAACTATGCATCCAACAAACATCTAATACCCAGGTTCTATAGGAAACTTAAACAATTAAACAAACAAAAAAACAAATAGCCATATTAAAAAGTGGGCCAAAGACATGAACAGAAACTTCTCTCAAAAAGACAAACAAGCAGCCAATAAACATGAAAAAATGCTCCACATCACTTATCATCAAAGAAATTCAAATAAAAACCACAATGAGATACAATCTCACACCAATCAGAATAGCTTATTAAACAGTCAAAACCAACAGATGCCGGTGAGGCTATGAAAAAAAGAGAATGCTTATACACTATTGGTATATTGGTGGGAATGTAATTTAGTTCAGCCTCTGTGGAGAGAAGTTTGGAGATTTTCCAAGGAACTTAAAATAGCTACCATTTTCCAGCAACCCTGTTAATGGGTATACATACTTGACATATATCCATAAAAAGACAAATCTTTCTACCAAAAAGACACATGCACTCATGTGTTCATTGCAGCACTATTCATAATGGCAAAGACATGGAATCAACCGAGGTGCCCATTAACAGTAGATTGGATAAAGAAAATGTGGTACATATATACCACAGAATACTATGCAGCCACTAAAAGAACAAACTCATGTCCTTTGTAGAAAATGGATACTGCTGGAGGCCATTATCCTAAACGTATTAATGCAGAAACAGAAAAACAAATACTGGATGTTCTCACTTATAAGTAAGAAACATTGGGTACTTGTGGACATAATGATGGCAATAGTAGACACTGGGGACTCATAAAGGGGATGGGAAAAGAGGGTGTTAAGGGTTGAAAAACTATTGGGTACTGTGCTCACTATCTGGGTGATGGAATCATTCAAATCCCAAACCTCAGCATGATGCAATATACCCAGGTAACAAATCTGCACATGTAACTCTTGAATCTAAAATGAAAGTTGAAATTATTAAAAACAAAATGAGCAGAAATAAGTAACAGAAAAAACAGAAATTAATTTTAACATTAACTAGTAATTTACTATTATTAATTTAAATATTAAATATTTATTACTTTAATATGGAATAATTAAATATTACCAATTTAATATTAAACACTAATTGAATATTAATTATTAATATCAATTTATTATTAAATATTAGTCTTAATAGGAAACCTAGACTTGTGGACAGGAAAGGAAAGCACTGGCATTATTTATTTTGGTAAGTCAATATAGGATAATGAAGTCAACTGGCTAATCATGTTGAGTTGAACCCCACCTCATTGATATTTTGTAAAAGAGGTTTAGGTTGGGGGAAGCACGGAGATTTGATATTAAAAGCTTAAGAAATAGAATTATATAATTGATAGGTTGTCATGTGATAAACTTATTGATAGAAACCTGAAAATATGATTTTCCAACAATAAAAATAGTACGTGGGAATCATCTACTTTCTTACTACCTTTCCCTTTGTTCTATGTTTTTATCACCAAACAGACCTTTTTAAACTTTTATTTTAGATTCAGGGGGTGCATGTTCAGGTTTGTTACCAGGGTATACTGCATGATGCTGAGGTCTGGGGTACAAATAGTCCCAGCACTGAGGTATTAAGCATAGTATACAATAGTTTTGTTTTTAAACCCTTGTCCCCTCCCTCCTTCTCTCTCTGGTAGCCCCCAGAAACTACTGTTGCATCACTATGTCCATGAGTACCTAATATATGTACCTACTTATAAGTAAGAACATATGATACATGGTTTTCTGTTTCTGCATTAATTCATTTAGGATAATGATCTCCAGATGCATCCATGTTGCTGCAAAAGGACACGATTTCATTCTTTACTATGGTTGCATGGTTGCATAGTGTTCCAATGATGTATGTGTACCACATTTTCTTTATCCAATCCACCATTGAGAGGCATCTAGGTTGATTCCATGTTTTTGCTATTGTGAAAAGTGCTGCGATGAAAATGAGAGTGTATGTCTTTTGGTATAAAGATTTGTTTTCTTTTGGATATATAACAAGTATATTCAACCAGCAATAGGGTTGCTGGAAAATGGTTAACCATTTTAAGTTATTTGAGAAATCTCCAACTGCTCTCCACAGCAGCTGAACTAATTTACATTTCCACCAACAGTGTATAAGCATGCCCTTTTCTTCACAACTTCACCAGCATCTGTTATTTTTTAACTTTTTAATGACAGTTATTCTGCACGGTGGTGATTGTATCTCATTGCGGTTTTGAATTTAATTTCTTTGATTAGTGATGTGGAACATTTTTTTCATGTTTGATGGCCACCTGTTTGTCTTGTTTTGGGAAGTGTCTGTTCCTGTTTCTTTTTCCCACTTTTTAATAGGGTTATTATTATTTTTTGCTTGTTCAGTTGTTTAAGTTCTTTATAGATTCTGGATATTAGATGCTTGTTAAATGCATAGTTTGCAATACTTTATCCCATTCTGTAGGTGTCTGTTTACTCTGTTGATAGTTTCTTTTGCTATGCAGAGGTTCTTTAATTTAATTAGGTCCCATTTGTCAACTTTTGTTTTTGTTGCAATTGCTTTTGAGTCATCAATTCTTTCCAAAGGCCAATGACCGGAATGGTGTTTCCTAGGTTTTCTTCCAGGATTCTTATACTTTAAGGTCTTATATTTAAATATTTGATCCATCTTGAGTTAATTCTTGTATATAGTGAAAGACAAAGGTCCAGTTTCAATCTCCTCCATATGGCTAGCCAGCTATCCCAGCACCAATTATAGAATAATCATCTCCCCATTTGTTATTTTTGTTGACTTTGTCAAAAATCAGATGGCTATAGACGTGCAGCTTTAATTTTGGGTTCTCTATTGTGTACTACTGCTGCACCACAGACTTTTTCTAAGCCCAGCTTAATTTTGGACCCTATTCACTTTAGTTTTTCCTCACTCTACAGTATCTATCATATGTTACTTTTTTTTAAAGTTTAGTATTTCTGTCTTTATATTTACAAATATTTAAAGTTAATGAAAAAAATTATCCTTATTCCAGGTAAATAATCAATGATCAGGAGATCAGGTATAAGGAATAACCTAATAAATCATAAGTTATTGGTCAATTGGGTTTCATAAAGGTAGGTTTCTTCAAGTGGTCAGGAAGCCAAGGAAGAAAAACCAAACAGATATGATAGCCTAATTTGTTGATTAAGTTTTTAACAGAGCTTTTCACATATCTTTCTTTTTTTTTTTATTTGAGATGGAGTCTCACAGTGTCGCCTGTGCTGGAGTGCAGTGATACTATCTCGGCTCACTGCAACCTCCACCTCCCGGGTTCAAGCGATTCTCCTGCCTCAGCCCCCTGAGTAGCTGAGATTACAGGCACCTGCCACCACACCCACTTTTTTTTTTTTTTAACTTTTAGTAGAGACGGGGTTCCGCTGTGTTGGCCAGGCTGGTCTCGAACTCCTGACCTTGTGATTCCCCTGTCTCGGCCTCCCAAAGTGCTGGGATTACAGGCATAAGCCACCACACCCAGCCAGTTCACATATCTTTCATTGGAAGAAATAGTCTCATTTAAAAGGTCAGATGAAATCATGCAGGAAATAATAGAAAAAGTTGCAATACATACCCATATACTCTTCACCTAGCCAACTGGTAACATTGTGCCACATTTGCATTACATGATCCAATTTTGTCTCTCTTTACACACACACATACCCTATAAACATAAGTGGTAGCCATCTTGTAGTGGTAGTTAGTGGTTGCCACCTTGTAGTGGTAGTTACTGGTAACCACCTTGTAGTGCTTTAAGCAATTAGCATTTTATGCATTTCTAAGGACACGCCATTATTAACCTGTGAATTCTAAAACCCAAAAAAGTTTTCTCTACGTAACTGCATTTAATCATGTTTGTATTTTATAAATATTTAAATGTGATTATCAACTAACAAAAAATTTGAAATTTTCCATATGTTTAATAATAGAAGAATAATTTGGTAAATTATGGTATACGAATGTGGTGAAATTATTAGAGTTTAGAATACACCATAGGTAGATTCAAATACAAAATAACAAGAACATACGAAAACGATACGTAATGTATATTATCAGCTTTATATATTTCAATGTGTGCTGCGACAAGCCCCAAACCTTCAGATAAGAAATTGAAAATAATATTAATTACACATGCACACACAAACATATACACACACTCAGAAACAGCTATCTAATTCATATGATTTAGAAAAAAACTTTCAACATAAGCATGGCCTACAAATACCCTATTCTGGCTGGACATTTGCCACTATATATCCTTTTAATTTTGAAAAGAAGACGTAGGAATAGGATTATTTTTCTTTTTCATGACATGTAAGACAACACTTCGTTGCTACACTTTTGATTGCATTGTCCTTTTGTAACTTATTGCTTCCTTGGTCTATTGTTCTTTATGTAACTGCTAATTGCCTAATGAATTTATCTCATTCATACCTTGCTTTCAACTGCCTTGTTTCCCAGCAAACTACTTATATCCCAAATGCTTGAATCAACCCTCTACTATCTTCTCACCATTTCACTTTTTTGATTTCAGTAGTTATTTTAGGATCCCCATAACTAAAGTAAATCTTCACATCTTTGTTTGTAATCGAATATTGAGGGTGAATAATAGAGAAGATTAGACAGGATAATTGTGAGGGGACTTAAATTCATGTCTTGGGAAATTTGACGGAATGCCATTGTTCTTTAATATGGAAAGTTGAAGGTATGCCATTGAGCTTTACTACAGATTTCCACAGTTAGAGGTTCTGATTCTGGAGGCAAATTTGGGGCCTTAGAAATTACATTTGGAAATGTCTCAGGTAATTTTTTTGTAGCTATTCCATAAGCTACAATTTGACAATGAGGCCTACTGCATTTAGCCACTAAACTATGCACAACAGCAGATCCCCTCCAACTTTAATGTGCATATGAATCACTATGTTTCTTCTTTAACTGCAAATACAGATTCTGTAGGTCTGTAGCGGAGCCTGAGATTCAACATTTCTAACAAGCACCCAATAGATGCGATTGCTGGCGGTCCACAGGCCACGCTTTAAATATTCAGTTGTTGCTGGGAACTGGAATTTACATAGATGAAGGTATCAAAGATACTTGCTGGACTAGAGAAAAGTTGCAGACCTGTGGGAAACATTTTTATAATCTGTTAACAGGCCAGAAGTTCCTCTTTTGGCTTTTATATTGAATTAATTTGTCAATATGTATCCTACTGTGTTAGAAGAATGCTTTGACAATATGTATTTATAAAATAATTGGAGTTAAATATTAATTTTTCCAAATGGCCTAATACAGTCTTATGAAAATTACTAAATGATAACTCTGAGGCATTCTGAATAAAGTACTTTATTTGTTTACTAAGCCTGCCATAACAAAATACCACTGACTGCGTGGCTTATCCAACAAGAATTTATTTTTTCCTAGTTCTGCAGGTTACAAGTCCAAGATTAAGGTGTCGGTAGGTTTGGTTTCTCTGGGGCCTCTCTCTTTGGCTTGCAGATTGCTGCCTTCACTCTGTGCCTTCACGTGGGCCTTGCTCCGAGTATATGTATCCCTGGTATCTCTTCCTCTTTTTGTAAGGATACTAGACATATTGGATGAGGGTCCCACCCTTAAAGTCTCATTTAACCTGAGTTACCTCTTTGAAGGCCTTATCTTCAAATATAGTCATATTAGGGGTTAGTGCATCAACGTAGGAATTTTGGAAGGAAACACTTTAGTCCAACACAAGTACATGTTAATGAATTCGAATCCAGAACAGATTATACTTCAAAATATTTAATTTGCTTTGAAGGGTCAGAGGCCCTTAAATACAAGAAACTTAAGTTTACACTGTGTTATGGGCTGAATTGTGTTCCCCAGAATTCACATGTTGAAGCTCCTCAGAATGAGACTGCAGTTGGAGTGCTAAATTAAATAAGCATGAGGCCATTCACCTGGGGTTGTCTCTGTATTTTGAGTTCCTAGACAACAAACTGCAACCTAACTAGTATGTAAATAAACTGAACACTAATTTGGAAGTAGAACACACAGCTAAGTTTCAGCCAATTACAGGCAGCCAGCTCATCACAACATGTCCATATAAAGTAGATGCCTTGCTATAGCCAATCAGGTGAGTTGTCACTTTGATTCTGTGTTCAGCCTATAAAAAGCTCCATGTTCATGCTGCTGGGCAAAGCTTTCTGAACATCTTCTGGTTTCAAGTGCTGCCTGCTTCATGAATCATTATCTGTTCAAATAAACTCTGCTAAATTTAATTTGTCTAGTTTTTCTCTGAACAGGAGATAAGGCCTTTAAAAAGGTAATTAAGTTAAAATGAGGCCATGAGTATGGTTCCTAATCCAATTTGATGAGTGTGCTTATAAGAACAGACACCAGACAAGTGTGTGCACAGGTGGATGACCATGTGAAGAGGCAGCAAGAGGGCAGCCCTCTGCAAGCCAAGGAGAATGGCTACAGAGGAAACCCTGCTGGCATCTTGATCTTGGAACTCCAGCCTCCACAACTGTGAGAAAATATTTTCTGTTGTTTAAGCCACCCAGTTGTGGTGTTTTGTTATGGCCTTCCTAGAAAACTAATACACACTGATTACATCTACAGGAAATAAAAGTCAATGCAGAATATTTTAATAAGCAACACGCAGCTTTTATCTTCTTTAATACTCAGTGAACCACACTGTATGCATCTCTTTCACATCTCATGAAAAAAAATTCCCAAATACAAGTCCAAACACTGTTGAATACACTTAACATAAGTTATTAATATTATATCCCAAACAAGCTGAAGAAAAGATCACTTATAACGCAATTCCAAAAGTTGTTTTCACTTCTAAAAATCCTAGAGTTTCGAACTGTCATTAGCTCAGAACTAAACAGTTCAGGTTGGCATAAATATTTTAATATTTGTTAAAGTAGGAATACAATTGCAATTAATTAAAGATTACCTCTAACATTAAAAAATAAGCCTTACCTTTGTTTTGGGTTCTAGAATTTTTACTCCATAAATTGATATTTGCAACTCCACTTTAGGAATTTTCTGGCCTTCAGATTTCTTGATATGTCTTGCAAACTACAAATGAAAAATTATTCACAAAACTACAATTCTATTTCTATAAAGAATGAACAAAAATAAACATACATTTGGAGTTCATATTCAATTTCAGACTTTAATTAAGTGAATTTTTGCCAAGTATAAAGCATTTTATAAAGATAGTCTCAAAATATTTAAAATCATAGCAATCAGCCATTATAATTCACATTGATTTTCAGCAATTTTTTTAAATTAAGATTTTAATGCACTTCTTTCATGGTATTTACAAAAATGTATTCATCCCAGACAGCTGAGAAAACTCAAAATACTTTGTGGGAAGATGTGTAGAGATCAGTTTGTTTTTCTGTGAATCTTTTGTTGTTATTATCTTCACAGAATTAGCAGTTCATCGGCTGTTGAATATGCCCTCTTTGCCATTTCTAGATATTTACCTAGTTTGGAACACTATTCTATCCAACCACATCAATACATAAAAAGAAGCAGATTACCATGTCCAAACTGAAGCTAAGAATTGAAGTAATTATCCCAGCTAAAAGACTCAGGTATAGAACTAGACTCAGCCTAGAACTACATATATAGTGAGTATCTTGAAAGCACAAATTTTTTTCAATACTTTTGTAGTAGTATTTATTATATTTTCTCACTGAGTTGGTAGGTGTATGTAAATGCTTGTTTGATTCTGTTATAAAATCAAAAAGAAAATCAGAATACTCATGTGCTTAGCAGATGGAGTCTGCCTCTCTCCTAGCATTGCTTAATTTAGTGGGTGAAAATTTCAGGAGCCCAGCTAAACTTGAATATTAAACAATTAATATTCTTTTTAAAAACTTTAATTTTAAAATGCAGGCACAAACACAACATATACACACACACACACACACACACACACACACACACACACTATATAGTATACACATAGCCCATGCAACATTTGGAACATATTTGTACTAAAAAATATTTGTCTGAAATTCAAAGTTTACCAGGCGTCTTGATTTTAATTGACGATTTTACTCTCTCCCTACATTCCTTCTCTCCTCTGCAATCACCCGCACATCCAACTTTTTCTTTTTAAGAAATGGAAAGAAAACTATTAGAAGAAATAATTTCTGACCCCTCTTCTAGTGCTTCAAAAAGTTATTTCCTAGTGTACCTTTTTCTCTCTAAGGATATAGATCATCCCAACTTGACTCAAAATTGATGACATGTAATGCAAGATAGCGTTCCAGTCCTCTTGGATGTCATAGTTACTTGCACTGTGTATTTCACTGTAATTTAGGGCAGATGTGAATACACATGGCATAGCTCCGTTCTGGAGCACAGAGTGATTAAAAGTCTTTCTCTCTTTTCATGGCTTTGCACTACCACAGAGAATAATACAATGAATGCCTTTAAGCGTCTGCCTTCCTATCCCAGGGGGTACCATTTATTTTATTCCATTTTGAGTGGTATAATTTTTCCCCTTGCTGTCTGTCTTGCTCTATGAACTTAGGTTGCTATTTTTTGTATTCAGCAGTCTTACTGCTGCACATGATACAACTAACTTGTGCCAGATACTTTTCTTTTTTGTCTTTAATAAATTTATTTTGCTTGAGTGTAGATCATTAAAAATTATCCCAGCTATCTCCCAAAGAATATGGATTAATTTTGTTTATTTTCCCTTCATAATCTCCTTATATCAGCATAATTAAGCAATTTGAAGGTTTTCACATAGGAAGGCTTACAAAATAAGTCAGCAGCTCTCCACGTATGTGAATGCATCTGGATAAAGCAACTCTCATTATCAGCTGCAGAAGCATCCTCAGCTTGTTTCCTAGGTTCTGCTGTTTTCCAGAAACAGACAGAGCATGGCTTCTGAAGCCCCTTCCACATCCAGACTCAACCATTCCTGTGACCTCTGACAAGAACTGTGCAACCTTTAAAATTTTTTCCCACTGAAACGTCTACCACAAAGCAACCACTATTATTAAACTTAACTACTGAGAAGGAAAGAAAGAATGGAAGAACTAGATAAAGGAAGGAAGTAGGAGCTGAGGTAGAAAAACAAAGTGGAGAGGTAAGAAGGGAGTGGGGAGGAAGAAAGGAAGAGAGGGAAGAAGGAGAGAATGAAATAAAGAAAAGAAAAAGAAGCACATTTATAATCAAGGTTTTCTGAAATTTTTCTCTCTTCTTCATAACAGGATGAATTAACTGCTCAAAACAGCTTCAGGTTCATGTAATCTAATCTTCTTATTTCAAAGATAAGGATAGTAAGTCTCAGATAAGCTACGTACCATGGTCATAAAATGGTTTTGTAGGAATTAGGCCTAGTAACTAGTTTTGCAGATATCCACTAAATAATCTTTTTCTTTTATACAACATATTTTCTGCATTTGGAAAAGAAAATTCCCAGTTCTACCTTCATTCATATCAATGTTTACACTGGTTATTGGCCTTGATTTTTGAACCTATGTTACACAACTCTCATGCCTAAAGTTATACTCATTCAATCTATATTTTTCTCAGTTTAATATTCTCCTTCCTGTCTCTCTTTGTTTTTTTCTAAAACTTAAGCTAACTGTATTCTATAGTTTGCATGCTCCCCTCTAAGTCCCTTTGCTACTTACAGATTTCTTGCCTTCCTAATATTTCTAATTAACCTTAGGAAGATATGCTGATCAATCTACATAACATCATATTCTATTTTTTCCCTAGTTACTATTTTAATATCAAAGCTTGAACAGTCTTTTTTGTAAATTTCTTTCAATTTTTGCTTCAGTGGATTTATTTCTTGGTAGATCTAGATGGATACAGTGATCTGCCATTAAAACTTGAATATAATAATCCAATAAAAATTATTCAAAGGAAGTGATGCAGAAGCATTTTGGAGAATGACTGGATACAACAAATGAATATAACCAAGACTTTGTCATCATAAAGTGATGGGGAAGGATGGAGTAGTACTTGAAATAAAGTATTTGGTTAAATATATACTACTGATAAATAGAACTGTTAAAGAAAATTTAAAGGGAGCACAACTGAGTTTCAATATTATCATTACATAATTTCTATCCATTTCTCAGAGGACTTTTTAAAAAGTGAAATTAAATAAACTACTAATGGAATATAGAGTATTAGGCAATAAAATTAATTTACTAATTTGGGCCTATTATTTGAAGCTACTATTCTTCTTTGGGTTTCTGTTTATATTTTTAACTTAAAGTGTTTCTAATAACCCTGCAGGAAATGAGCTATGTTTATATATAATTAAATTAAGCTCTAAATGTTTGATTAATTAGATAACTGTGAAGACAAAATAGTGTTATACAACACAGAAAGAATGAGTTCAAATGGAAAATCTACTAGGCTGAGAATTCACGAGGCTTGGCAGCAATTCCCAAGGGCTACATTTTCTTGCAGCAATTTCATGTAACTTTAATTTAGTTGTATCGGTGTGAGGGGATTTTCACTTTAAAATTGGATTCCAGGAATGTTGCCCACTGGGTATCTCCTAGGGAAACTGATAAGCTTTGAATCTATATATCAATACTTACTTACATGTAAAAATCACAAATTGTTTATGAAATACATTGAGCCCCCAATATCTGTACTAGTTGTATTAATAAAAATATATAAATCACTATTAAAAATAAAATTCGTTCCAATAAACAGTGCTATTCAATACATAGAAGTCGAAAGGGTTTAAAATTACTACATTTCAGAAAATTTGTTTTATTTGTTGTTGTTTTT
>NW_016804135.1:1052007-1057327 GCF_001698545.2 Rhinopithecus bieti | reverse complement strand
TATTGTAGGTCACATTCTTTTATTAACAGAATACATTTCTAAACATGAAACTCCACAGAAATACATATACAATCCTGCAAAAATATATGTAAACTAGCCATTGTTTAAAAAGCATTTGATTTCAAATATGTCTTTACATTTGATCTATTCATTATTAAATTGAATTTTTTTTGGTTTTCAAATTGGGTTGGCTGAACAACCTACAAGGCATAAAGAAATACTATGTGTAAAGAGTATTTTTTCTTTCATAAAACATTCTGATTGTAGTGAAGTTGGATTCATGCCCAGAATTTGCAACTTTTTGAAGGCATTTAAATAGAATCCTATTCTAATGTTGTCCATAAACTGTGAGCCCTTTTAAATCTTCTTTTGGATTGATTAAAACTATTGGCCAATAAAAGGCAAATCTAAATTATTACCTAATGAATGGTGGAAATAAATAGTTGGCTCATCCACGTTTTTCCCAAATGGGAACGATATTATCTTGGGAGTTTTTAGCATATTTACTTAAAAGGATTAGTAAAATATTCTCATATAAAATAAGAAGAATAAAATATTATTGACCTTTATTTCTTTACCCAGAATAGAAGCCATGCCAATTCAGTTATTTCTCAATTTAAACACAGAGTAGATTCCACCAGATATGACATTCTCAAAGCAAAGTAATACCATTTAATGTCTCTGAGTTTGCCTGGCACACTCAGAGGTCTAATCCTCCTTTAGAATAACTGGATGGTCCCTAAACCAAATAAAGTTAGAGAAGAGTTATTTCTCCAAAAATGTGAAAGCAACTATAGAGAATAACATTAATTGTGTAAAAAAAAGTAGCACTATATATATTTTCTTATATGATACAGCTGAGGATTCTGTTGAGGAGTTTTTTAAATTTTAAAATCTCAGCGACAACAATGTCCTTCGAGATGTGGAACAATTAGAGAAACATGGTGTGTGGCATCTTATGTAAGATTTTCTCAGGAAACTTATTGACTAGGATATGTGGGGTTGCTTATTAAATGTCCTTCTCTCCTCTCTTAGTTTCACCAGTTTCCCCATGGCTACTTATGGACATTGCCAGATCCTGTTGGACTTGTAGATTAGGACATCTTTAACATACAGTGTCACTGCAAAATTCTGGTTGAAATCAACTCTAACTCCACATTTTTAACTGGTGGATATTATATCTTAGCTTTTAAACATAGTTGTTATGCCATTACTAGCTTTTGATTTGGGACATAAGTTCACATTATCCAAGCAAAGTAAAGGCAAGCTATAAAACAAACATTCAAGGCACACTGCCATAAAACATTATTTTAATATGACACATTATACCTTAGAAAATATGAACAGTATGCCATATTTTAAAACAATTTTGTGTACATGTTTACTATTAAAATGTTTCCTTGATATGATTACATTTCTTCAATAGTTCATTTTTAATAGGTGAAGCTATACCTGCAACAAAGTTATTCATGCTTTGATCTCCATCAATCGGCTGAAAACATGACAGAATAAATGCACTTGTAAATTATTTGAAGGGCTTTCCCTACCTTTAGTTTCCTTACAGCATCTCTCACAACTTCTGTTCCTTTTGGCTGTTCCACTTCTGTACTGCCAAGAAACTAAAAATGGTCATTTGTGAGACACAGTCTTTACTACATCGTATATCATCGCATCATGTTGAACTATAAGATTGCATAATAGAATGGTTTAATAGTAATGCAAACTCACATTTTAATTAAATACAAATATTATTTTATATTATATCAAAATATAAATAAACTTTATCATTTATACTTACCAAAGTTTATTTTTAAAAACATACTTGTTTTCTAAATATTTTACTTGCAGGTTTTTACTGGAAAGAAAACTGAAGTTATTTTATTAGGCCCAAGGGAATAATGTTGATCTCAACCATTAAAATTTAGTAAACTTATTAGTAATTAAAAATTATTTTTCATTCAAAGCATGTAATTGTATTTTGTTACTATATTTCACATCGATAGTAAATATCAAAGTTTATAATTTCAAGTAAACATTTTTCTTTGTTTTCCACTTATGAGACTCATCTAACATGTAGAATTTAAAATACTAGCTTCTTTTAATAGCCAATACATACAACTAAGTAAAGCTATAGTTAGACTAAAGAAATAAAACATACATGATCTACAATTTTACTGTTTTAAATCAACCTGCAAGTAGTCAGTAAGTGATATGATTTGGCTGTGTCCTCACCCAAATCTCATCTTTAATTTTAGCTCCTGTAATTCCCATGTGTTATGGGAGGAAATTGGTGGGAGGTAATTGAGTCACAAGGGTGGGTCTTTCCCGTGCTGGTCTCATGATAGTAAGTCCCATGAGACTTGATGGTTTTATAAAGAGGTATTCCCTTACACAAGCTCTCTTGCCTGCTGCCATGTAAGACATGACTTTGCTCTTCGTTCGTCTTCTGCCATGATTGTAAGTTTGCTGAGGTCTCCCCAGCCCTGTGGAACTGTGAGTCAATTAAACCTCTTTCCTTTATAAACTTCCCAGTCTAGGGTATGTCTTTATTAGCAGTATGAGAACAGAATAACACAGTAAGTGTGTTTAGTTAAAACCTGACCAATCCATAAAAAGAAAAAAGTTTCATAATAATTATCACACTGTAATAAAATCTCTACCTTGGAGAGATATAATACCTTCTAAACAGAAGTCTAGTATCACTAAATGTTTAATACCAATTAGAATTGAAATATAGAGGTTTCATTCTAGAAAATTTCTATATACAGGGCAAACAAACATTAAATTCATGAAGTATGTGTAATTTTCCAAAGACCTTTTTTTTGTTCTTGTGACATACCACCAATTATAAGACCAAAGAGATTCACAAATTAATCACTTCTCCTATGTATAGACATAGGAGAATATGTGTTTGTAAACTCTACATCAAAGATTCCATAAGTGGAATCTTTTTCATGTATTAACTTACAGAACAGAAGGGAAAATATAGTAAAGTCATACTATCTCTTATTCCTTCCTTCATTCTTGAAAAAAAAAAAAACACTAAGGAAATTAGAGTTTTGATTTTCAAAATGGGCTCGCTGCACAACTGGCATGAGAATTACCTAGAGAGTTGGTTACAATGTAAAAATACATGTTCCTTGGTCAAATAAATCATAATCTTTAGAGGTAGGGCAAGTGAATTATATTTCTAGAAGCACTGCAAGTGATTCCTCATACCAAAGTCTAAAGAACAGAGTTAGAAACAGTTAACAGGCCATGTGGATAGTGGAAGGTAGGTACAAACGTGAGTTGAAAATACGGGCAATAACTGGTGTTCCCTTTCTGATGAACTAATGGAGGATAGAGAGTAAAGCTCAGTTGCACTGAGGCAAAAAGAAGTTTCACTTTTCAGATTCTGTAAGGTACAACAGTTCCTTTTTCTTCTTTTTTTTTTTTAGATGGAGTCTCGCTCTGTTGCCAGGCTGGAGTGCAGTGCTGCAACCTCGGCTCACTGCAACTTTCGACCCCTTGGTTCAAGCAATTCTCCTTCCTTAGCCTCTTGAGTAGCTGGGATTATAGGAACGTGCTACCATGCCCATGTAATTTTTGTACTTTTAGTAAAGATAGAGTTTCACCATGTTGGCCAGGATGGTCTTGATCTCCTGACCTCGTGATCCGCCCACCTCAGCCTCCCAAAGTGCTGGGATTACAGGTGTGGGCCACCACGCCCGGCCAACAGTTCCTTTTTCTAATATGCTTCAACTATATCAAATTGTTAACAGGCCCTAGATAAGATATCAACAGGCTTTCAGTTTGCCCCGCTGTGACCTGAAATTGTTGGTTGACCAGGCATACATAAAAGACCAAAGTGAATGAGAAATTTTAAGCTGAAAAAGAAAGGAAATCCTGCTACCAAGATTGGGAGACAGCCAAATCTATTCCTGACACCAATGGAGCTGTCACATTTCTCCAGTTTTGGATGAGTGTTTTCAAACTTGATTGAATGACAGAATCATAGGGGGCGCTTTAGCCAGGTGCAGTGATTAGGATATGGTGCTTTAATAAGCAATCTGTAGTTTCACCTACTCAAGAGTTTGAGGCAAGAGATCTGCCTGGGCCCAGGAGTTTGAGGCCAGCCTAAGCAACACAGCGAGGTCCTGTCTCAATTAAAAAAAAAGAGAGAGAGAGAGAGAGAGAGAGAGAGAAATAATCATATTGGAAGCTATAATCTTATTACCAATGCCTGCAAGTCTGATTTGACTAGCCTGGGTCAGAATCAGGCCATCTATATATTTTAAAGCTCCCTAAGTGATATTAATGTGCCACCAGGTTTGAAAAGCACCATCTCAGATTATCCAGAAAGGAAGAAGAGTTCAAGTAATTGAGGAGGATTTAACATAATAGAAACTAGTTCTGAATACATCCCTGGGGTAAACTGTTCTCAACTTCTCTGAATTTATCATATCACTGTGATCAGTGGATGGTCTAGTATTAGCAGGAGCAGAGGAGCAAAAGTGGATCCTTTATGGGGAAGTAATTATTGAACTAGAAGAAGGAAAGGTCTGGTGTGTCAGTAATAGACTGTAAGTTTTACTGGCAATATTTCTGAAGGAATATTCATACTTCAGCAGGAATGGCATGAGTCAAAAGTATTATATGCAAATAAGGCCATAGGGGAAAAGTATGGAAGAACTCCAAGTATATTCAAAATGAATCAACCTCTAGCTGTGCTCCAGGAACCTTTTAATAGGTTTCTTTCACACTAGCTTTAATGAAATCCTTTGAGTAATGCAACACTGGGAGAAGCCTTGAGTGATGGTAGGTATTAAAATATATCTTAATATGGAGCACTCTACTTAACCCAACTTTTTCTTATGTAATGTTAGAAAACCTAGGCCAGGCGCAGTGGCTCAAGCCTGTAATCCCAGCACTTTGGGAGGCCGAGACGGGCAGATCACGATGTCAGGAGATCGAGACCATCCTGGCTAACACCGTGAAACCCCGTCTCTACTAAAAAAATACAAAAAACTAGCCGGGCGAGGTGGCGGGTGCCTGTAGTCCCAGCTACTCGGGAGGCTGAGGCAGGAGAATGGCGTAAACCCGGGAGGCGGAGCTTGCAGTGAGCTGAGATCCGGCCACTGCACTCCAGCCTGGGTGACAGAGCAAGACTCCGTCTCAAAAAATAAAAAAATAAAAAAAAGAAAAAAAAGAAAACCTATATGACAATCATGCTAAAACTAAAAAAAAAGTTTATTCCTTATACTTCCTGTATTTTTTTAATTATAAAAAATCATGATATATAGATTAAATAATTCATATTTATATGCATTTCTTACGG
>NW_016804135.1:976294-1049090 GCF_001698545.2 Rhinopithecus bieti | reverse complement strand
TGTAAACTAGTTCAACCATTATGGAAAACAGTATGGCAATTCCTCAAGGATCTAGAACTAGATGTACCATATGACCCAGCCATCCCACTACTGGGTATATACCCAAAGGATTATAAATCATGCTGCTATAAAGACACATGCACACGTATGTTTATTGCAGCACTATTCACAATAGCAAAGACTTGGAATCAACCCAAATGTCCATCAGTGACAGACTGGATTAAGAAAATGTGGCACATATATACCATGGAATACTACGCAGCCATAAAAAAGGATGAGTTTGCGTCCTTTGTAGGGACATGGATGCAGCTGGAAACCATCATTCTTAGCAAACTATCACAAGAGCAGAAAACCAAACACCGCATGTTCTCACACATATGTGGGAACTGAACAATGAGATCATTTGGACTCGGGAAGGGGCACATCACACACCGGGGCCTATCATGGGGAGGGTGGAGGGGGGAGGGATTGCACTGGGAGTTACACCTGATATGAATGATGAATTGATGGGTGCTGACGAGTTGATGGGTGCAGCACACCAACATGGCACTAGTATACACATGTAACAAACCTGCACGTTATGCACATGTACCCTAGAACTTAAAGTATAATTAAAAAAAAGAAAAAGAAAAAAGAAAAAAAAAAAAGAAAGACAGAGATAATAATGCTGTTCTTCTCTCCTTACAAAATCATTCTAAAGAGCAATTGCAATGAGAGATGAAAAACAGAAAACCTCTTTAAACTGCAAGGTGTTCATGAGGGATTGCCATTCCTTTATCAGGTGATTGTTAGGGGTAGACATTAGGGTTTAGTGGAGACAACTGATGCCTGTTCAGTTCTCCTGGGATCCACTTTATCAACTCAGAGACCCATCTTCCAGTTTCCACATGCTTTGCTGGTAATGACTCACACTCAAGACCTCCAGAGTATTCCTTTTGGGCAATGAAGTCAAAGGCACCTTGCCGGTATTGAGAGCTAGAAGCAGATGGGAGTTTTTTTTTGTTTTTTTTTTTTTAATCCCCCCCATACCCACACCACTCCATCATCACATTCCTTAGCCAAAGACTGACTTGGCTAAGGAAAGTAAGCCAAGTCAAGTTTTGTACCTCCACAAGTTTTGTGGAGGTACAAAAGCCCAGCTTCTTTGTTTGGAGGTGAGATAAATGCTAAGGTGTAATGTTATGATGCAGAGCTTACCATGGAATTAGGCTAATGCTGTAGCTCCAGCTGATGTCTACTCTTCCTTCATTTCTTCTTCTTGCCGGCTCTGCTTTTTCTATTAATTTACTGATTTCTCCTGGGAATACCCCCTTAATAAATCAATACACTTACATCTTTTGCCTTGGGGTTTATTTCTGGGAGAAACTGGTCTAAGACACTGGTTAAAGGCTTAAATGCTTACATTCCAGGGACATACAGTCTAGTATATAAACCCATAAATGACTGTCCTAAGTGCCATCAAAAGTCTTGTACAAAGTATACAAACTTTGATTTTTATCTTTTCCATTCTTCCTGGTTCCTGGAGGGTGAAACAAAAAACGGAATCATGCCGTGACCAGGGAATTAATTCACCCTATTCCAACAGAAGAGTTGTTAACTAGCTGAAGAATTAGCAAAATGCTAGGCATGGCTGGGAGCAGAAGTGAGTCTCCTAACTGACAAAAGATACTAAGCAGAAGTCCACATGCAGAATTGAAAGATCCCCTAGACTCTTTTCTCAGCCTGGCTCCCAGGACACTAGCTGCTAATCTTATAAGCCTCCAAGCAGAAGAATTTTTCCCTGAGGAAAACAAACCAAGGAAACCAAGACAACCTATGCTGACAGTTAACGATTCCATGTGAAATAGGTGAGTCACCTGATCAGTCAGCAGATGACAAGCCCTTCTCAAGTATACAGAACCGCCAGTGGCTTTTGAGTGAGTCAATCTTAAATATCAAAACACAGCAAGTATGTGAACATATTCGAGAAAAGCCTCTCACATGAAAAGACTGGGGGAAAAAAATAACAGCAACAAAAGGAATGGTTAGAAAAGTAGAGGGAGTGCAAGAAAAAAACATGATGGCTAATACTCTACAGTCAATATAGATATATTGCATTCATAATAAAACCAGGATGCTAGAAAAAGTGGCACATAAAGAACAAAAGAGAATTGACAGAAATTTAAAATATGACTCAGGTAATTAAAAAAATCATAAGAATATTAAAAGATAAAGTTAGAAAAAATTACAAGAAGTAATTATTAAATGCTTACAATTTTTCAGGTTGTATTTTAGGAGTTAAGAATATAGCAGAGAGGTAATACATTTGTTAGTTAGCTAGATTTAACCATTCCACAATGCACATATACTTCAAAACATACAAAATAAAAACATACAATGTTATCTGTTAATTAAAAAATAAAATTAATATTTTATTAAATGCACTGAAAAAACAAATTTCCCTACCCTTATGGAACTTACATCCTAGTGGGTGAGCCAAACAATATTAATATGAATAAGTGAATTATATGGTACTTTAGAAGTCGTGGAAGTCAGAGTGTGTGACTGTGTCTGTTTTCTGTGTCATACCATTTTAAATAGGATATTCAGAGGAGATGTCACAGATAAGGTGAAATGTAAAACAATCAGAAAGGTAGATATCTGGGGAAATGTAGGCCAAGGAAGGGAAACAGAAAGTGCAAAAGCCAGATATTTAAAATGAGATACAAACTAGAACAATTGAAGAACTGGTCTAGAATAGTGTTTTTCGAAATTTGGTCCCAGGACTTGTAGCATCAACTACTATAACTAGGAAATTGTCATAAATACAAATTCTACTCAATCAGAAACTGGGAGTGAGGCCCAACAATCAGTTTTAATATCTTCTACAGGTGATTCTGATGCATGCCTAAAGGTGAGAACCTGTTTTAGGAGAGCCAACTTTAAACCAAATAGAGTCCTAGAAAGAGAGAAGAGGAAAAACTAAAGGAAACACTATCAATTACTTTCCCAGAACCAAAGGTATAAATTTTCAGAACCAAAGGTATAAAATTTCAAATTAATGTTATATTAATGAGTGAAAACAAATATACAAGCACAAATAGGCTTACCATCAAAATACTAGAGATTAAAAAATTCAGAAAAGATTCCAGAGAGAAACAAACAACAAAAAACAAAACAAAACAAAACCCAGAAATATGAATGACATCAGATTTCTTCTTCATATCAGCAATAATGGAAGAAAGTAACTTCAAATTCTGAGGGAAATGATAATTTTGAACCAAGTTTCCAGGCTATGAGGAAAGAAAAATTCATACTGAGATATGCAGAGGCTCAAAAATTGCCCTGCCATGTCCCAGTTCTCAGTAAGAAAAGAAGGAACTAAAATAAAACAGAGGGAGTAATGAGCCCAGGAAACAGGGCAGATATGTCAGGAGGGTGTTGATGGCCACTACAAACATCATGAATAAAAGCACAGCAGTACAACAGTTTATCCAGAATAGAACAAAATAACAAAAGATAGGAAAGCAAAATGCAGTCGCTTCAGTGAGGCTTAGGAGAAGAGCTAGAGAAGGTTTTGTTTTTTAGTTTTTTCATTACAAATTTTGGAGAAATATTTGACTATTTTAAATGGACATAGATTATTTGATAAAATAAAATGAAATTAAGCCCCGGAAGGTGACATGTTAATTTTGCATATGCTCATTTATTCCGTAAAATATTTTTGAGTATTTAATATCAGTCTAGCATTTACTAAGCGCTGGGTAGAGATCAGGTAAAAATGTCCCTGTATTCATGGAAGTTATCCTAATGAGTGTGTGTGTGTGTGTGTGTGTGTGTGTGTGTGTGTGTGCATCTATGTCTATTTTATGTCTAGATCACAGACACACATATTATATTTTGATCACACAGATGGACTGTGCAGAATGTGGGTAATATTTAAGAAACAGTAGTCAGTTCTCTCTAAAAAGGTGGCATATTAATGAGATGTAAGGAAGAAATGAAACATACACTCAAGCATATTGAGGTTAACATGACTCTGATGTGTTCACTAGAGATACCAGACTCAACAATTGAGTATACAGCGCTGGAGCCTGAGGAAGAAGAATTCTGAAGAGATCACGTGGATTAGGGAGATCCTGGCACGAAGGTCTCAATGAAAGGCTGAGAGATTGAACAGAGTGCCAGAATCCTGGGTCCTCAAGTAGCTGCCATATTTTAGAGGGAGATGGAAGAGAATAATGCTGCAAAGGGGAATAAGATGAGTGTTCAAGGAAATGGAGGGGGAATCATGCAAGTGAGACATTAATACTCCTGAACAGGGTTGCCAGATACAGCAAATAACATTATAGGATGTCACTGCTGGTGGGAATGTAAAATGGTACAATCTGAGAAAAAAAAAATGGCTTGGTAGTTTCATTTCAAACTAAACGTGGACTTACCATATGATGCAGCAACTGCACTCTTGAGTATTTACCTCAGAGAAATGAACACTAATGTTCAAGTAAATGTCCTGTACGGGTGTTCATTGTAGCTCTCTTTGTAATAGCTCAAAATCAGAAACAATCTAATTGTCCTGCAATGAGTGAATGCTTAAACAATGGTACACCTATACCATGGAATATTGCTAAGAAATAAAAATGAATGAATTATTGATACACAGGACAAGTTAGATGGATCAAAAGGGAATTTTGCCAAATATAAAAGGTAATCCCAAAAGGTTTATTTTCATTACTATTTACCTAAAATAGAAATACAGGAATATTTCACTGACAATCTCTTAAAATGGGACACTGGTATATTCAACATTACTTAAAATTGTGTAAAATACTCATTTTATGTTTTGCAACTTTATGTCTTAATTCCTCCATGTGAGAAAAAAAAATTAGCAATGATGAAAAAAGAGTATAATGTTTCAGACTATTTTGCTTCATACAATTAGATTCAGAGTGTTATTTTTCACTTTGGCAAAGAGCAAAAGAAAAAAAGTTATGTGCTGTCTAGCAAGTGATAATTGTTCCTGCATTTTTTTTTTCTTACTTAAAATGTTTCAGGTTTTATTTATTTTTTATTTATTTATTTTTTCTGTACAATACATCCTCACTTAACGGCATCAATAGGTTCTTTGAAACTGCAACTTTAAGCTGAAGGACGTATAACAAAACCAATTTTACCACAGGCTAACTGATGTAAATAACAGTTAAGTTCCTACACCATATTTCTGGTCACAAAACTATCACCAAACTTCTAAATAAAGACCGAAGTACTTCTAATGTTAAACACCAAAATAAATGTGAGTTATACATACATTTAAGAAAGATCAATAAAAACAAGTAAGATAATTATTTATTCAATTATTTTAGCTCAGGGTCCCAGGTGGCAGGATCCTCGCCTGATAGCTCTGGGACAAAGCTGGAACCAGCCCTAGACAGGACGCCACCCAGTGGCAGGGCGCATTCACACACACCCACACTCAGAAGGGAACCATTTAGACAGATCAGTTCACCAAACCTGTGCATTTTGGGATATGGGAGGAAACAGGAGTACTCAGAGAAAACCCACGCAGATATGGGGAGAACCTGAAAACCCCACACAGACAGTAGCCCTGGCTGGGAACTGATTTTTTTTTTTTTTTTCTCATCAACCTTATAACCAATAACATGGAATAAAACAACATTGAATCAAAGAGTGTTATTCAAGGCCCTGCTGTAGATCCACATAGACAAAATTTATTTTGGTAAATTTTTTTAAAGAAATATCAGGCCATAGTTTACATAAGTACAAGTATGTGTCTTGCACAGTTGTGTGCTTGTGCCTGGAAAATGCAACAGGTTTTTCTGTTTATGAATAAACACTTTAATTTTAATATTAACATATGTTCACTAAGAAAAATGAGAAAACTCCAGGAAAATGTATCAATGAAAATAAGCATCAACTTTTACCTCATAGCCAAGAAGTGACTTTGTTAAAAATATTGCATATTATCTTTTCAATTTACATTAAAATAAAAGTGATCGGCCAATGACAATATTAGGCAAACCTAACAAACAAAATCTCATCAATTACTATATAATTTGGCATTATTGTGTAAATATGCAGGTATATCTATAAGTGATTGTATCTATATATATTGAACTTTGAGATTAAAACATTGAATATGACTCCTAAGCAAAATGGACAGATAAGAAAGATATAAAACACAGATGGGAAATTTAGAATATTATATTATAAAAAGTAACATGTAGTCAATTGATCTAAAAATGTTTTGTGTATTATTAGTCTACATAATGAAAGTTATAACAACATGGTATATATTTTGTCAGATTTTACAAACTAGTAAATGTCTTTTTTAAATCTTCTATAAAGATTTTGATAAATACAGAACAAATTTCTGATACTATAGACATAATTTTATATTCAACATAAATACTCCACCCCATATACCTCTCCACTCAATGTATATGAATACTTATTGTTTAGGCAGATGTACTCAAAACAGGCATTTTACAGGCTGCAGTCTGCTGAAATTAAATCTACAGAAATGTTATCAAACTTGCTATTGTAAACAAAGCATTTACCTTGGTGACTCTTAAAATGCTAGTAAAATATGTTGCATTTGGTTAATATTTTCCAAAATTCCTATAATTATTTTTCAGATAGTTAATATGAAACAAAGACTTCTCTTTTAAGTTAATTTCCACAAGTGATGTCTATATTCATTTCTTCCATTCTTTCACTGTATTCTATTATGCCTACCATTAGCATTTTACAACAATGTGTGCAAGTTTGAGGATTCCACCCACGTTATCAAGTATTATTCAAAATGGAAGATTTTTTCACTTGAAAGGCTGAATAGTTGTTTTATAATTTGCTTCTTTGCCAGTAGAGAGCAGTGTTGGACATCATATGGACTCGTTTATAATCTCTGCTTGCTTTCCTCAAATGTTTCAGAATCACTCTATGAATAATGTAGGATTGTTTTTAAATATCAGAAAAGTAACAATTAAATAGCTAAAGAGTTACTAAGTCTAACTGCTATGAAATTTGACAGTATTTAACATACAAAGGACATCATTTATAACAAAAATATCTAGAATACACACTTTATGTATGGTAAATTCAAAATATGCCAATTTTATGTAGATAATATGTTCACTACAGAATTACTGTAAAATATTAAGGGAGAATAATTCCTACTTTTATAATATAAAAGTTTTATCTTGCTTCAAGATTAATAAATATTGGTGGCATAACAATGAATATTCTCATTATTTTAAAAAAATGTGTATATATCTTTGTAACCAATGTTGCAGAGCCTCAAATATGATGGGACTAATTTTCTTTGAAGCAATTTAACTCCATATGTGCAAAAAAAAAAAAAAAGGAAAAGAATTTAAGCCTGTTAGCTACTCAACTGCACCCAGTAGATAAGCTATATAGGAGTAAGCCAATTTAATTTTATAGCCTTTATTTGGCTGACTTACTATGGTCCCATTGCCAAGCAATACAGGAAAAGCCATTTTTAAAAAGCACATCATAACAGTCATTTGCTAAAGCAGGGTCAGAATCAATTGGATTTAAACTTATTAATCAAAACCATAATCCTGAAAAAAACTAAAATAGATCCACCCAACAAAAGGTTTATATTTAATTTAATTAAATACTCTAAAAAGGTCCTCATCCTTTAAAGGACGGAGGAAGTTTGATTAGTAATAAGTTTTGATAGAAAATGTTTAAAATATGGACTGAGTATTAAAAGTCAATATTTTATATTTTATTTAATATTTGTTCCTCATTTTATTATAACAATTCTTTATTAAATTATATTTGTTCTTGTTTTACATGGATATAGGGTATATTATTTTTATAGTCTCTTGTTTTAAAATACAGTTTCCGTGTTTAAGTCCAAACAAGTCTACTTGCTATAAACAAGAAACTGTTCATTGCTCAGGAGGCTCCCCCACCGAGTTTGTACCACATGGTCAGACTAAGAAGCAGCAAGTTTTTGTCCTGTCTGTGGAGTCCCTCCCATACTCAAACATCCTTCACATCTGAAAAGCGAGACAGGTGGAGTAAGTAGGGCATTTATCTGTATTGCTATCAACAGAAGTGTTACAAAAATAAATAAGCATCAACTTGAATAGGAAACCAAAAGCATGGGATTTGGAGCCAGGCAAGCTTCACAATCCATTTCTCACTAGAGAATCACATGATTATAAAACACATTTTGGGGCTGTGGAAATAATCTCATGTAACTTTCATTATTTTACAGATGTGAAAACTGAGGATCGAACTGAGGATAATATTACTTATCTATGCCACATCCATTTAGCTAGTTAAGATTTATGTAATATAGTTTCTATTGTGACAGCGGTTTAAAAACGAAGGCAGTCAAAAGAATATTCCATGTACTTTACAATCAGATAAAATGAGTTTCCGAATACTGATTCCACTATTTTACTCTACCTTTCATAGTCTCACTTTCCTCATTCATAAAATAGTGAAAAACTCAGTGTTCTTGTGAGAATTAAATGAGAAAATACAACCAGCGACTAGCACAGAATGAATATTCAATGAATTTATGCTTAGAAATAAAAATGAAATAACAACCACATCAAGCAAATAAAAAGAGCTAACCCACCCACAATGAACTGCAAAGTAAGCAAGAATAAAGACCCTATTTTAAGCCACTAAGATTTGGGTTTTGGTTCTTGAGGCAGCTACACTACTTACCAACACATACGCAAGTTATTTTTTTTTTTCCTCAAAATGGTATTAGTTACTTTCAAACATTTATTCTTCTGAATTCCCACTGTAATTTAATTTATTTTCAATTCTCCTTGCAATTTAATCAGATTTATATAACATGAGACAAGTGAGATTTTAAAGATATCTATACATATAATATGTCTCTTTGTGAGGGTCTTTTAAGTAAGTGTTTATTCTGTTTCTTAGTGAGGCTGAGTATATTTCATGCTAAATATATTCTTAATTGCTTTATAAGTTTTGGTATGTTAGATTATTTTTCAATTCTACTTATAACAATATATTGCTATATAAGGAATGTTTACCCAGTATGTGGTAAGCTTACCAAATTCTCTTAAGCCTAGTAGTATTATTTTTTAAAATTAAGTGCGCTGGAATCCAATTATCAATAAAAGGAAATATATCTTTTTCCTTTCCAATATGGCTACTAATTATTTAATTTTACTTGATCACAAAATTAGTTAAAAAGCAATGTTGTGCAACAGTAATAATAAGCATCTATATTTCATTCTTAATTTTCATGGAACTTACTTAAGCTTTTGACTATACAACATACCGATCATTGTTCTACTTCATGTTTAAACTTGCACAAAATAATCTTCCCAAATGTACTTATGTGCCTGAACACTAAATATATTTATTTGCAGAAACCCCTGACATTTCAAGTGCGCTCTGAGCTCTCTTGAGCTAAATTTATCTCTTATTCTCCCTTTTGGAGAGAAGATTCTTTAAATGCTCTAGCACCCCCATCTTTCAGGGCTTACCATTCACAGGACTTCTCTGAGATGCTGGATTATTGTTATCATTACTATGATCATTATTAGTAGGATTTCTATGTCCTAATCCATTTCAAAAATAGTTATTGTGCATACTCTATGTATCAGGTCCTGTTTCAGACATGAGGATTTATCAGTGAACTAAATAGACCCAAATCCCTGACCTACTAATGCTGCCATAGGCTACACACGCGTCTTCAATGACCAGAGTGTCTTATTTTTCTCACAGGTTCTTTCACTCCATTCTACCCAAAGCCTCGTTATTTGAGAACAACTGCAACAAAAAGCTTTCAAATATGCAATAATTGCCACAGCATAGTTTTCTGGCTGTAAGTGATTATTGTTTGTTTTGAACTCTTATGCCATTTTTGAGAAAACCTCCTCCCGTGCTACAAGCAGAACTTTTTTCATATTTGAATATCACAGAAAATGAGTAATCATATTAAGGGAGTCTGTTACTCAAACTCTTGTCCTCATTTTTTGTAGAAAAGGAGAAAAATCTACTCTTCAGATCTTGATAGGTGGTGCATAGTTCTTTTGAGTGAAAAATGAGTGTGCTCTAACGATACTCCCGAAATGCAGATTTATTGGTTTCATTTAACAGACTTTCTGTCAATGATTAATATGGCCTGACTACCTCTGCAAAGCATTGCTGTATGCAGAACTGTCATTAGTGTGCTATGAAGGTCAAAGCAAAGAAGGCTGGATCCCGTTTTACCTTCCAGGTTTAAAGATTCAATGCGAGGAAGCGTAAAGAAAATAAACAAACAACAATAACAAAAACCACCCTGACCTGGAACAGATTGAGACAAGCTTAATGTTGGTGGCCTCCTACAGAGACATTAGGGAGAGCAGACTCTGCACCAGAGTAGAGCTTCTTTTATTCCACAGCTGTTTACTGAACACCTACTGTATACCAGGCACTGTTCCAGATACTTGAAAAGAAATGATGAACAGAAAAGTTAAAGATCCCTGCGTACGTGGCTTGGTGGAACTATGCAAATAAGTTTCAGAGTGACAGTCCAATGGACTTAAGCTTTGAATTCTGGCTCTGCCACTTGCTAGGTCTATCTTAGTGCCACTGAACTGCAGCTTATCAGTTTGTAAAATGTAGATAAATGTCCCCTGTACTTATAAGTGGGCTGCGAGAAAAAAATTGTGTGGGTAAAGTGCCTGTTGACACACAGCAGGCACTCAATAAATATTTGCTTCCAAAAGCAAATGGTGTCGAATGATGTGTCCTGCTGTATATTATTTGGTTCCAGATCCCAAAGTAATGCTAGAATAACAGGGTTTGTGGCTTTTATTCTTTTCCACAAGGGCCATTTTTTTTCTAATTACTTTATAGAGTCAGTATAATTCTATTAGTAGGCTGAAAGGAATCTGCTGGGAAGCTGGTGACTTTGGCTCACTAAATGATAGACAGGAAGACAGGAACATCAAGCATTCAAATGTGGTGGGGTCCTGACAGCTGTGGAGTCGGGAAAAGAGTGCAGCGCTCTTTGTATCATCAATTGTATCATCATCTCACTTTCATCAGTCTGCAATCAGATACAGCTATGAGGTGATCAGCTGTTTCATCTTAGCAGCTAATAAACAGCCTAATTCTCTCTTCCTCTTTTGTAAAAGTGAGCAAGTATTCTGCTTCCACTATTGCAAATCAGGCTTTTGTTACAATTAGGCCAATCATATTATACATTTCTAAATTCAGTTTGGTAATTTTGTTTACTTTTTAAATCCCTGTTTTTTTAAAGATAATTTGATTTAGTTTTCTCAACACTTGAAGTCAATTATCACTAATTAGTGCTATTTAGTAAAGTTATGTAATGCTTCACTGTAATGTTTAATTGGTTTTGTTTGAACCCTACTATATGCTGATTCTATTTGATTTTCCTTGGCCTTTAAAAAAAATCAGTGGTAGCACATTCCTGGGCAAATTCTAAGAGTATTTTTCAGCTGCCCTTTTAAATTTCTAATCCTGCTATTATCATAGACCTTTATGATTGTATTGGAACTGTTATAAAAATTTAATAGCCTGATTAGTAACTATAATCCCAAATTATATAAAAAACTTTCCTTTACATATACAGAACTATATTGCAACATATCACTTTTCTCAAAAAGAACCATACTCTCTACTTTTCATGATATATTTGATTAATATATCAAATATTTAAGCTTGGTATTTTCAGACTACAGAACTAGTATTTGAAATGAGCCTTGACTCTGTGTACTTCCATTTATTAATTGAAATATGAACTGTGCATTTAATTGTTACATAGGAATGGTAATTAATGAACTATGTACTTTCATTTATTAATATATCTGAAGATTACAGTAAACCACTTACTCTTAATGTAATTTCAGTTGAAGCATTTTGTGACATGCCATTTCAGTTCCTTGATAATAATGCAAAATATAAAATACATATACTGACTCAATTCTGAGATTAATTTGATTGTTTTCATTCAAAGTGATACATGCTATTAAAATACACAAATAAGTGAAGTATGGGCAAGAACACAGCATTATAATAGCATTAGAGTCATGCCACTTATTGCAACTCATTTCAAGGCTAACCTACTACAAATTTCAAAATTATATTTGTCCATAGAAATTATGGATACTGCTTGCCACATGCAAAAGAAAAATAGAAAACAAATGGTATTCTTTTTGCTCCAGAAACACACTCGTTTGGTGAATATTCAAGTGGAAACATCTGCACAAACCCAGGAAGCATCACTCTATAAAGCCCAATAAATTCTAGAATGGGATTTTCCTAGAGACTCTCAGAGTTACTGCCACTTAATCATGATTAACTCTATCTGAAGATAGATAGCATTTTGTAAAGCAGGTAGTTTGGGGAAAGGCCTTTTTAAAGTCCTTGATGACATCCCATTGGAGCTGGAGGGGCCTCAGTTACTAGAACTCCATTGTCAATCTATGCCTATAGAAATCCTGCCAGCACCCTGCAGGAAAGAATGCAAAGTGGGTGGATGGTCTGGCAAAAGCCTAGGGCAAATGCAGGGAGAGAAAAAGTAACCTTCTCTTCTCTCAACTGTCTTAGCCTCTCCACAGAAAGTCCTTTTGGCTTGCTGCTGTAAACACACTTCCTGGGAGAAGTTCAGGCTGTGGTTGGTTCTTCCCCACATTGATTGAATGTTCAATTTGTTATTAGTATAGCAAATTTGCCAATTTATCATATAAGCCATGGGTAAAACACAAATCCCCATGTAAACGCTGATGTTAAGGCGTTTACTTTTGTAAATTGTTATTGTCCTCAAGAACTGACTATTTACTGAATAACAAGGTCAAATTTTATATAGTGATGTAGAATTTAAGGGGAATCTGTGGAATTACAGAGATTAAGATTTGAATCTGGGCTCTGCTGTTTCTAATTATTTTGTTATATCTCCTTTGTATTCCAAGCCTGTTACTCTTTAAAATAACAGTGGTGATATTTCTGAGGATTTCTTGAGTTAATGAGACAATGGAGTTTGGCACAGTACTAAGGATTTAGTAAGTTAGTATTTAATAGACTTATCTCACTTATTCAAGTGGGAGAACTAAAAGCATTTTATAGATAAAAGCCAAAGAGTATCCCTAAAATTAAATTGTTCCATACTAAATAATCCAGGTAGATTATAGAAAACAACTATAATCAGTTAGTTTCTGGCTTTTATCTACTGATTTGAAATCATATAAATGCAAATGAGCAGGAAAAATATATTTATCATTGCTAGTTCTCCCAATAATTTTAATGTCCCATTATAACTCCTGGAATTTAATTAGTGAAAATCTTAAATTTAATGGGGATCATAAAATGAATACTTACATTAGCAAGTATGCTTATGACACTGTAATTAAAATTAAAAGACAAAAGAAGTATATAAATAGGGCACTACTTATCAAATGTTATAGATTAAAATTTGCAGGAAATATCACACTAAAACTTTATTAGGTGCTAATTATATTGTATATATTCTTCTAGAAACTTCTTTTCTAAATTTAATAAAGTAAATTTTGATACAGTACTATAATTATATATCTGTTAAGTAGTATAACTGTACTATGTAGATGTGTGGTGATCTCATTAATAAGGTCATGCAGTTGGTCAACTATAAGGTAAAAAAGAGGTAAGTCTGAGGCACATTTGTTCAATGACTATAAATTGGTTAAAGTCTGAAACTTGCCTTGTTAAATGATTCAGTTTATGAAGGTCAAGGCACAGCATTCAAGAAATATATCATATAAATTATTTCAATACCTTTAATTTACATCTATCCAGTTCAATAGACAGAGTTTACAGCAAATCATTTAACTTCTTGGTTGTGATTTTCCATATGAATAGGATTGTGCACTGATAATTCTATTACTAGCCCAGAATGGCACATCTTCACCCAATGGACCAAGGACTTGGAATGCTGTGTCTATTAGATTGAGAATGTTTTTTGACAAGGAAATCAGTACCTCAGAAGAGAGTGTGATTCTATATTTATATAGAATACTATACATTAGAATATGCTGTTGTATATTATAATATGTACATTCTATACTGAATATTATAATATGCTTCATAGTATGGAGTTATTTGGGGGTAAACTATGAACCAAGAGTTACAAAATTAAAACAATGAAGAAATGACTCAGGATTGTAGATGATTTCAATACAGAGAGGAAGGGTGGCATAGTTTGATAATATGAAATTCAAAGCTAGAACATTTTAGGGAGGAGAAAGGAAGAACACTTAATTTCCCTGCTATACCAGGTGCTACAGGATAGTTGTGGAAAGAAAACACATACCACTTCAGAGGCTACTGGCGATTTAGTGTCCTTATGAGAGAATTGGTTTTTATTCAGAGCAAGAAGCAGCAGTAAGGTTCAGAAGACAGGTTTAAGACAAAGGGTGTTTTGCTGACAATTGATCTTGAATTCCCAGGGATTCCTTCTTCAAATAAACATATTTTAAAAAATAATTTCACTGATTAAAAAATTTTCCACTACTTCCAAAATTTATTTATTTAAGGTACCTTATAACTACTCATAAAATACAGAAAGATAAAATAAATTAGCAAAATGAAGCCAAAAAAAAGCAAAATGGAAGAATAGAAACAGGTTTGCAGTCAAAAGCCATATAATCTCATAAATTTGCTAGAGATCACTCAGAAAGTAGGCTATGACTTTATTCAACAGCAGCATAAAGTAAAATAACAAACAAACAAATCAGTTACCTTATGATTCACTACTGATTAGCTGGAATAAAAATAAAGCTGTTTCATGTATATGATGGAGCTTTGATTTGCAATTGGATTAATATGTGATTTCACTAACAAAAGTGTTTGATAGTTCACTAAATTTCAAATAGCCCATTGGATATTTGTATTACTTTTACAATAGCCATGAATATGAAAAACAGCTTCACAATTACGGTTAACCATCATTTTCTCTGCTATTGTTAAGTACTTTAGAGAAATACCTATCACTCTCTGTCAAAACGGGATAAAGAAATAACTGCCTTTGCCTTTACATTCTGTTCTACATAGTTGCCTGTCTAAATAACTTTATAATTGTTACAACAACATTTACTTTATAAAACCATGAAATAATTATTAGACTTGAAATGCATTGCAGGGGTATATACACCACATAGGCAACTCAAGCCCTGCTGTGAAAATGTTTCTCCTTAGTATAGTTCCTATTTTCAGCAAACTGCCAAGCTTTTAAAAGTCCCAATGAATTTCTACAGTCACGTTTTCCAAATCGAAAATATGTGAATCATGACATCTTGTCAGTTTTATTTTTCAGACAATACATTCTTTTTAGAGCTTTCCTAGTTCTATGTTATTAATGTTGGAAGTTAGAAGTCATGACATTTCCTTCTACTGTACAGAATAGTGACAGCTGAATTATTTCTGCTCCTTAGTTCTCCAAAGCATCATTGTTAACATTACCTTTGAGATACTCTGTAGTACTGAATTAAGGAATGGTTATTATCAGGGAAAAAAAGTATCGGGCAGATTAAGATCAGCACTTCAAAAGAATTGTCAAGGCTTTATTTTACTAAGTATATCTTAACCTAAAATTAAATCCAAAGAGTTAGGATACAGGTAGGTATTCTAATAATTAATTTTAATGTACAGGTGTTACTAAAGTTTTTCAGTATATGGTATTATCAAGATAAAAAAGATGGTAGCGTTACTAGTTCAGGGATTCATATGGCATTAACAAGGTAATAGTACTCTCCATCGTTTATAAGATTTGGTGTGTGTTATTACATGCAAAGTCCATGGAAGTCATGTCCATGTCTAGTTATGATTACAAGAAAAGGAGACTGCTATGGTTTAAATCAGAGTTGTTCAATCTTTTGGCCTCCCTGGGCCACATTGGAAGAAGAATTATCTTGGGCCACACATAACATACACTAACTGACATGGTTTTGTTCTGTGTCCTGACACAAATCTCATCGTATTGTAATCTCCATGTGTTGAGGGAAGGATCTGGTGGGAGGTGACTGAATCACGGGGGCAGTTTCCTCCATGTTGTTTTCATGATAGTGAGTGAGTTCTCAGGAGATCTGATGTTTAAAAGTGTTTGGCAGTTTCCCCCACCCTCCCTCTCTCTCCTGCCACCTTGTGAAGAAGGTGCTTGCTTCCCCTTTGTTTTCTGCTGTGATTATAAGTTTCCTGAGGTCTCCCCATCCATACAGAACTGTGAGTCAATTAAACCTCTTTCTTTATAAATTACTCAGTCTCAGGTAGTTCTTTATAGCAGTGTGAAAATGGACTAATACACTAACACTAATGTTAGCAGATGAGCAAAAAAAAAAAAAAAAAAAAAGCCAAAAAACCTCATGTTGCTTTAAGAAAGTTTAAGAATTTATGTTGGGCCACATGTGGCCCATAGGCTGCAGGTTGAACAAGCTTGGTTTAAATATTGTACCCCCTCAAAGATTCATGTTGAAGTGTAATCTCCAGAGCAACAGTATTGAAACATGAGACCTTTAGGAAATGATTAGGTCATGGATTTACAACCCTATACAAAGTCTAGAGGAACTCGCTAGGCCTTTTATTGTCCGTCTGAGGGCCATGTGAGGACACAGCACTAGTCCCTCCTGGACGACACAGAGTTCAAGATGCCATCTTGGAAGCAGAGACGGGTTCCTTACCAGACATTAAGCCTGCCAGTCCCTTGATCTTTTACCTCCTAGCCTCCAGAGTTGTGAGAAATAAATTTTTGTTCTTTATAATTTACCCAATCTCAGGTTTCTGTTAGAGCAGCACTAACTGACTAAGACACTTTCTAGGAAAACTCCTTAAGTACTTGAAACACCCAGAGATTAAGTTAAATTATTGCACAATTTTATAGTGTAGAAAATATAAAGGATAAGATTTCTAACATATATTAGTCACCTACTCTGTGCCACAAATTGTGGGAGTTGTTTTCAAATATATCTCATTTAAGAAAAACATAAACAGAAGGTCTCAGGAAATACCAATTCATACGTTTATAGATTGAAAGAAGACAATTTTAACCTTTAGTAATATAATTAATATCCAGAAGTGGGTATTGCTACATAAATAATAGACATTACTTTAGAGGGAAAATGAATAATTTACTCTAGAATATTCTTATAGCATTGATAATAATCATGAAATAGTATCTTTATTAAAACTAAATCCAGGCTCAAGAATGAATCCTGATAAGTTAGACAATAAATGTTCTAAAATGTATAGATAATCTTTTCTTAAGAATTGCTTCACCAGCCATAGAGTAAATCATAACAGTTTACTGCCTATGGGAGAACCACCTTCCATGGATAGCAGATGCAGCTCTCTCCCTTTCTGTTCCTCTTCTTACTAGAAGTGTCCCAGTTTTATAAACATCTATTCCATTCTACTATTATCCTTCCTACACAATTGCCTGGGCTACTTATTTACTATAATTCTAATAGAGCATGACTATGTGATGTTTATGAAGTCAGTACAAATGATTAACAAATATATTTTTGAAAAAAAATGGTTTATAAGTTAAGGCATTAAAAAAATTAAAAATATGGCTCTGAAAATCCTGGTGCAACAGAGGTAAAAGCACAAAAAAGTGTTCAAGGTTGGGAAAGTCAGACTGGGAGAGGAGGGAAGACAGCCTGCCTGGCTGATATGTTTTGGAAGAAGGCAGTGACTACAGGACACTTACTCTTTTCTGTTTTGGCAACTTCCAGGAATAAATTGCTAGAAACCACTCATCAGAACAGCAGGAACATATCAAGGGGTGAGAAACAGAGGCATCCTTTTTCTATCAGAACAGAACCAACGCCATGTAGTTCTATATGGCTTATATCTCAGTAGGACCAAGAGTCATCAATCCTTTTACTCTTCCTGACAGTTTTTCTACCTACTGTAAGACGCGGAAGTATCTTTAACAAGAGACATTTCTACTTACATAAAAACAAAGGTCTTAGAGGTCTCATATCTGGTGGCATGCTATAGTGATTAGAAGCTCATACTTTAAAATCATGCCATCTGTACTTGAATACTATGCTAATAACAAACTGTAACTTCTGGCAAATAATGTGTATTAGTCCATTTTTTTTTCATTGTTATGAAGAACTATCTGAGACTGAGTAATTTATAAAGAAAAGAGGTTTAACCTACTCACAGTTCCACATGATGGGAAGGCCTCAGGATACTTAAAATCATGGTAGAAAGCAAAAAGTGGGGCCAGGCAAGTCTTACATGGAGGCAGGAGGAAGAGCGAGCGAGACAGAGGAAAGTGTGACACTTTTAAGTCATCAGATCCATGAGACTCACTATCATGAGAACAGCATGGGGAAACTGCCCCATGATCCAATCACCTCCCACCAGGTCCCGCCCTTGATATGTGGGGATTAAAATTTCACATGAGATTTGGGTGAGGACACAGAGCCAAAGCATGTAAGTTTGTAATTTTTATAAACTTCAATTTTATTATCCATAAAATGGGGGCCTTAATAGTAACCAACATAGTTAAGTATATATAGGGTCATTATAACTACAGTATCTATCTCATAGAATCGTCATGAACGTAAAGACAGAACACAAGCTGGACAAGTTTTAAGCAGCTAACAGTGCTAGCAGGATTGTGCTTACTGCTAAAGTACTAATAGAGTTGGTAAGTCAGCACAGACCAATGATCAATCTCTAACCTTTAACCAATTTGATAGAATATGGCTGGTTAGAAGATATGAACAAAGGGAAGAGAATTTGAAAAAGGGGCCCCGTTGAGGGAGTATCAAGAGCCAGTGGAGGAAGGCAGAGGACTATTAGGACAAACCATATAATTTTGACTCCAAGTTTTGTTAATCATAGATGGAGATTCAAAAAATCTTGATGGTGATGTCTGTACTATGCAAACATGTCCAAGAACAGCTTAAGAGAGGCATTTCTATTTCATTGGAAAACTGGTACTTATTTTAGCATAGTCAACTTTATTATAAGACCCTTGTTCTCAAAAGATTTATTTATCTAGGTAACACCAGTACAAAAGATTATTAACATCTGCAAGTTTCTTTTTACTCTCCTAAATTATCACCTTTGGGCAATTTTGATGCTTATTAACACTGCCACAGCTGGAGTGCAGGAGCAGAGAAAATTGAAACTAAAGCCACTTAATTTGTGGCTTATCATTAGCTTCCTATAAAGATTGGCAGGGGACGAGGTAGACATTATTGATCAATACAGGCTTTATCTGTGTACTTTATTTTCCTATTTGCATCCTCCAATAGAAAGAAAGTAATCTTATATTTCCCAGTGTTTCTCACATACATTGTGTCAAAATTCCGGTTTTCAGGCTCATTCTAGACCAAATCAAAATGAATGGACAGAAAATCTGTATTTTTAACAAGCACACTAGTACAAGACACACTGATTCATCCTAAATAAATCCAAATAAGATTAATTCTGCATATTCAATGAGAATGCTGCTCTGTGACATATGACACAAAGTATTGAAGTAGCTCTTAACCTGGCCAAGGATACATATGCCGTAGTTGCCAAAATGATGATCTGTATTAGGATAGTGCAGAAAGGAACTAAATATATTTTTTAAAAAGCACGGGCAATAGGGTATCAGGTAGCAGCATTCTGTGGATTAAAAGCCAATCATTCCCAAAAATAGCTTTCTCTTTTATATATACTTCAATGCAGAAGGTTGATTTAATGTAAAATTCAAAATAAAAGTTGTATCATAATAATAAAAATAATACCTCTATCTTTATATGTTTTAACATATGTAAATAGGTAGACTATATATTCCTCTACTCTTATATTTCTGAAACTAGAAAAGACAGATTAAAAAAGGAAAACATTACATTTCAAATAATTTAAGATTTGAAAAGAACATTACCTGCATGGAAGATCAGGTTTTACTTTTTACATGGTGTGACCTTATACAAGTAATTTATGCACTTGGAAGTTGTATTCCTATTATAAAATGTAATAAGTTCTGAATACTTCACTGGAATATAAAAGCATAAAGAAATGTAAGGTAGTAATATTTGGCAGAGACATGACACTTTGCAAAGGTATAGGGGCCACTACTCTAAATGACATATGTAATTTCTGTAGTTTACACAAGATGAGTTTTTGATGTTTGTGATGACTTTTAGACATTTTACCATGAGGCAGGATGAGGTACATTCACAATATAATAATGATGATCCTTGCTATTAAGTATTTGAAGGGAACTTGCTTAGTATTCAAAAAAAAAAAAAAAAATCCAGGTTTCTGTTTTCTCAGGTTTCAAAAGAATTGCTTATGTGAAAGATGCTTTGTCAACATGAAGACAGCTAGATTTAAAAGTTGTTACCGTTTATTCCCCAGTCTGTAAGATATAGTACAGGGTTCTTGTATATATATACATATATAAGTGCATTTGTATATGTGTGTATATATATAATATGTATACACACAGCACATACATTTATGAATTTAATTTCAATAAATTCTAAATTCAGACTGATTAAAATCCTTGGATAAAAGAGAAACTGGAACAAAAGAAAGAGAATGTCTAATTTGACTCCACATGGTATAAAGAAGTCATAATGAAATTCCCACTGCAAACTCCTTCTTCACATAAAGCCAGATTTCACCTGATCTTGTGTAACTTTATTTCTTTAGAAAAATATTATTTTAATTTACAAATAATAATTGTACATATTCATGGAGTACATAGTGATGCTTTGAATATAGTGATCAGATCAGGGTAATTCCCAAATCCATCATGTCAAACACTTTTCATTTCTTTGTGTTGGGAACATTCAATATCCTCCTTCTAGCTATTTGAAACTACATAATATATTATTGTTATTTATAGTCATCCTACAGTGCTATAGAACACTAGATGCCTTTCTTAATTGAGAGAACGTCTTTATCTTTGAGGATAGTGAAACTTGAAAACAATAATTTGTTCTAACATAAGTGCACAGCATGAAACAGATTTTAAAACACTTTTTTGGTTCATTTTCCTGTTTATAACTAATTCTGACAGGAATCATTAAAGCTCTTAAAATTCATCTTTTAATTGTTTAGTGTTTATTGAGTGATCACAAAAGACTATGCTCTATATTTTGAGCTTTTTAATTATTTCTTGGTATTTCCAACCTAGATGTTCTATAGAATCTAAAATTCAACATCTAGAACTAAGAGGTATCTCTGACCCAGTACCTCATTATCCCCTATCTCAAGTTCAAGTCTGTCACCCAGAAATGCAACTGAAGTAGTATTCTGTTAACTCTTTGTCTATTTTACTTACATACACTCCAGCTACAGTGAACCCGTAAACTTTCTAAAATGTGCCAAGTTCTGGTATGTCTTTGGGATGCTGAGTATGCTGCTACCTCTGATTATAATGGCCACCTCACCTGACACACTAAGGTAATTTCTACTGGCTCTTTGCATCTATTAGGAAGTCTTTCTTCATTCTTCCCATGGATGCTCCTTAGTATAAGTCAAGGTGCCAATATGTGTGAGATAGTAAGCCAGCTACATGGATATCTCTGGAATGTATGGAAATCTAGCACTAATCCTTAGCTAGGGTAAGAACAAAGTCTTCGGAAACCACAATTCCTCCCACATACGCTGTTGGTTCATAATCTAGAGGTGACTTTTACGTGACTAACAAAGGACCCTAGAGAGCTGTGCCTCGAAGCATCTCAGATCCCTCATGTTTTTGTGGATTCTTTCTTTTACTATAACATTTTCTTTGCCTTTTTAAAAGCCTTGCATTAGATCCAAAGGGTCTGTCTGTTCTTTCAACCATCAGCTTTGTGTAATCTCTGTAGTGGGTTTCTTCCATGAGACCGTGGAACACACATTTTCTATATCTGGAGTCTATACCTAGCATATGCTGAAGAAAAATAGTAAAATATTCATCTCTTTTGTTGATCGGTTATTCTGAAATTGCAAACTTGCTTCTTAGAAGTTGTTTAAAAGATTGTTAATTTATACCCTTAAAAAAAGTAAACATACTCACTACAGATATACACATCATCTTATTATAAGGTATTTCATGGTGAAACAGACAACAAAGTCATTTTAAGTTGTAATAGTCCATTACCTTTATCTAAAAATATTTCCATTTTATATTGGTGGTCATAGAAACACACTGCACCCACTTAGTCAATTAATGTCCTGTTGTTTGGACCATTTAATGTTATGCATGTTTGCATTCTTTGCTATTTTTAGTATACTGGAGAACATACAGAAGAACATTGCTTATGAAATTTACTAAATAAATGATAATATTCATTTGTTAATTTATTACAAAAGTTCAAGCTAAAGATGTTCAAGTAATGCTGACACAATGCTACCAGGACTGCATTCTGTATCACAATTCTGCTATATGTTTTTTCTTCATCTTAATTACTTTTTCAAAAACTGGCAGATAACTCATTGATATCTGTTAGTCTGTTCTCACATTGCTATAAAGAAATACCTGAGAATGGGCAATTGATAAATTAAAGAGGTTTAATTGGCTCACAGTTCTGCAGGCTGTACAGGGAGCATGGCTGGAGAGACCTCAGGAAACTTTCCAGTATGGTGAAAGGTGAAAGGGAAGCAGGAATATCTTACATGGCCAGAGTAGGGGAAAGATAAAGGAGTGCGAGGTGCTACACACTTTTAAACAACCAGATCTTGCCATAACTCACTCTCGCCAGGACACCAAGGGGGATGGTGTTAAACTATGAGAAACTACCCCCCATGATCTAATAACCTCCCACCAGGCTCCACTTCCAAAATTGGGGATTACAATTCGAAATGAGATTGGGGTAGGGACACAAATCCAAACCCTATCAATTATAATGTCTGTTTTACTCCCTTAACCTGCTATGTCCACACTCACACAAGCATATAAAACCATCTGTAAAATTCTAAGTTCATTGCTTAAATTTTAAAGGTTTTTTTCTCATTCTACACCCTGAAAATAATTATTTTTATTGACATGTTTCTTCTGGCAATACTTGAGCATATTTAATCTTGCTCATATTTTCCCCAGAAGTTTCTGAAGAATATTTTTTAGTTTGAGTATCTGCAAATAAAAATAGCTTCTTTCCTGGTAAAACTTGCTGCTTTGTTTTTATTCCATCATCTCCTAGCCAAATGTTTGTGTGAGCAAGTCTAGAGCAATACCATTCTAATGAGCAATAAAAACAGACATGTAACCAAGAAAGTGGTGTGGCATTTCTTGGAAATAAATGCAAACTCTGGGGAGCTAAAAGCTAGTTTTAATTATTTAGGATTACAGCTAAGGATCAACTAAAAGCTGGTCAAGCCCCTTCATTGCTTACTTTGATGCTCAAGATACTGTTTCTTATCTGAACCTGCACAGTCTGGGGTGAGGTGACTCATGCTTCTCTGAATTTAAATCTCCTAGGAAGTAATTAGCCATTGCTGCCATGCCTATCATCATTAGTGATTAATTCTGTCACAGATAAAATCTGCTTGGGAGACAGGGCATGAAGAGAGGGGGATTGTGCAAATCTGTTCAATTTGGTTCTACAATTTCATAATGTTGAATTTTGAAATGGTCGTGTTATTAAAATATGCAAGGAATCAGGGACTAACCTCCTAATGAATGTGCTATATTCTAAAAAATCCCATCTGTAAGACATTTGTTTGAAATCATGGAAGCTTTTCTTCCGTGTAATAATGGTATATCAAATCTTTGTTAAATGTTGGTATACTTGAAAGAGATAAAAGAGAAAAAATTAACATTTAATGAGCACCAACCATGTGCTAGGCACTGTACAGATTTTTTTTTAATTAAATGTCTCAAAAGCTCTATAAAGAAGATATTATTTGCATTTTAGATGTGTGAAAACTGAGTTAAATACTAGGCTTGCAATTAAGTTGTAGTGTCCACTTTTAATTCATTTCAATGAGGCTTCAAAGCCCATGCTTTTTTGCTTACAGGACACAGCCTTCCCAGTTCTAAACTGTTGGTTCTGTTGCAGTAATAGAATAATACCCCTTAATCACTATTATTTCTTTAGATAAGTGAGTTTGTTGTTATATTTTGAAGAACATGGGACTAATCTTCTACTCACTTCTCCTGGTGGCCTTGACAATACAGTGGAGGACTTCACTTTCTGGCTTCAAGGCATTAGAGGTGTTTGCTAAGACTTACGTTAGAGTGGAACTGGTAAAGTAGGATGATGGAGTTGGGGCCTGGGAAGCCCCAGAAGAGGGCATATATGTAGTTATCGTCTAGGCACTGGGTATAGAATTGTGTTGCATGAACAGTCTGGTTTGGCTTGAGTTCCCTCTTTACATTTTCTCAGATGCACCCATTAATTGACCAAATTTCCACAGTAACTAGTGAAAGTAAGGTATTAGTAATAGTGTTAGGGGCAGAGATATAATGATGAACAAGATCTGGCCTTACCTCCCAAGATGCTTTGATCTATTGAAAGCATACATACTGACAACTAAATAAGCAATTTACAAAATAGGATTAGAAGAACTAGGACAGGGTGGTTAAGCACAGGATACCACAAAAACCCTTGAGTCGGAGATTTAGTTGAGAGGAAAATGGTATCAGGTAAGTCTTCCAGAAGGAACAAGCTAAGCAGAGCATTGACATTTAGCCAGGAAATATAGTGGAGTCCGTGCATGTTCAAGGTAAAGACAGAAGCCCTGAGGAGAGCAAGAGTGGAAAGAGATTATGAGAAAAAACAAAGGAGCACATAGAAAAAAAAGAACATATAAGAGAGATGAGGCTTTAGAGGACAAACGAAAAGTTATGTTAAGGACAGAGGAATAGCTTATGAGAAAAATGTGATGCTACTTAAAGATATTCAGATTGGAAGATAAAATGACTAGATTTTCATTTAAAAATGCTCACTCCTATTTTGGAGCCGTATTAGAACTGGGAGGAAGAGGAGGTCCACCTGATGTGTGGAGACTTCTGTAAAGGTCTGTGTGTGAGATAGATGATGGTGGCCTATAGCAGTTGACACCAAGTGTTGCAAGCCGGATAAATACAGACATTGAGAGTCAGCATTTACCAATTTTTATAGCATTTTGACAAAGGAGGTATCATTTTGAGTATATTACTACAAGATTTTGAAAATATGAGTGTGATAGATTAGGGAAAAAATCTGCTGTTTCATCATAGACATTAGGAGAAGCACTGACCTACACCAGGTGGACAGTAGTAGCTATGTGGAGAAATACACATATTCAAGAGGTTTTCAAACAAACACAAAGTCTCAAAGTTTAATTAGATGTAGAGGGTAAGGGAGGGGAACACTGGTCACAGCTGATACATGAGGCAGAGTGCTTTTTTTTAATGGTATTTGTATCTATAACATCCTTTTTCCTTTCTTTGAGTAACTGGCTTGGCTTTCCTTTAGGGACCTACCCTTTCTCCACAAGCAGTCCATGTTGTCTGGGAATGCATTATGTCACATGGGTTAAGTTAATGAGTTCGTCATTCACTGGCTGGCATGAACACATTATCCAGAGATTGGCTAGGAAGGGCACATGATCCATATCAAACCCACAAGGGTCAGCAAGATTCTATTCAGAAAGGTGAGTTTGAGTTATTAGAGAAGTGGATCTGAGAGCTGTCATGTAAATCTGACTCTGCCAGGGGACAGTAGGAAGAGTCTGAGAACTGAGGCAACCCAATGAAAACTGAAGGGTAGAGATTATCAAATGAGCCCTGAATCAAGTTGGCCTAGAGACAGTCCTCCCTGTGAGGTGTTCTTTTATGTAAACCAACGCATTCCCTTTCTTGCTGAAGCCAGATTGAGTTAGATCTGTCAGTTGAAACCAACAGTCCTTAGTGGTGTTTCTGGCTCAGATAGAGAAGGATAAGGTTATTGAAGACTGTCACAAGCCTGATTTGGGATTTATCCTTATGTTATATTAAGGTCTTTTAAAAATTATGTGTCTGGTAGACAAATGTTTGGGTCTGGAGTTTAGGGATGATATTTAGGCAGGAGAGTCATCAAGAGATGGATGGTGATTTAAGTCATGGGTATAAAAGAGACTTCTCAAGGGGAGGAGAAGAAAGAAGAAAATGTTCTAACGATAGAACAAATAGGAATAGTGGAACAGGACTATCAACATTAAGACATATCAATTATATAACTAAAATGTAAGGATAAAAAATGAAGTCTCAGGCATCCAAGAAAAAGTAAGACACCTTCAAGGAGGGAAATTGGGATGGATTCAGATTTTTTTCTACAGGAGAATAAAGGAAGAATGTGCAACAGTGACTAATGTTCTGAGGCAAAGAAAGATCCAAACATAAAGATGATAGATATTCTCAAGTTTGAAATACCCCACAAAACTTTCAAGTCATTGGGTTATTTTTAGAAAAAAATCTTGAGGACAAAAACTGAAATTTATAAATATAGGTCTCGTAAATAGAGAAGAAATAGGAAATAAAGTGTTTGGTGATCTGAATGCATTTCAATATTTAATTTAGATTAAACTGCTATGGAAATTATAATTTCGGAACAAAATGTAAACGCTGCAAATCCTGGCAAGTAAAACTAAAATAAGAAACAAAAACTGGGGCGGAGTATGTTACCAGGCAGAAATGTAAGTCAGCTATTCACTTTATCATTCATGTATGATACGCATTACTGTCAAAAATTGAAATGTGCTACTAAGGAAAAACACAATAATGCCAAACACTTAGTGACTTTCATCATCATCTTCTTGAACCTTAGAACAACCTTTTAGGAACTAATATCTCTTTTGGCAAAGAGATAGATATATAAAAAATTTAGGAACTCCTTCGATTCACTTCACTTTTTTTCTTCTGTTAAATTCAAGTAAAGTTCAATGTTATTTTAAAATAGTATCCATGTTATAATTTCTTTCTTTCTTTCTTTCTTTCTTTCTTTCTTTCTTTCTTTCTTTCTTTCTTGAGAGCGAGTCTTGCCTTGTTGCCTAAGCTGGGTGCAGTGGCGCAATCTTGGCTGCAAGCTCCACCTCCCGGGTCCACATCATTCTTCTGCCTCAGCCTCCGGAGTAGCTGGGACTATAGGCATCTGCCACCACGCCTGGCTAATTTTTTGTATTTTTAGTAGAGACAGGGTTTCACAGTGTTAGCCAGGATGGTCTTGATCTCCTGACCTCGTGATCCGCCCACCTCGGCCTCCCAAAGTGCTGGGATTACAGGCGTGAACCACCGCACCGGGCTATAAATTCGTTTTTTTAAAAGTTAATTCTTCCTAGGAGTCTATCCATTCATCCCCAGCATCACTTTCCTTACTTATAGTTTCATGTTATCATTTAGCTGTTAAATGGGACGTATAAGTAGTCCAATTTCACTTGGCTTGTCTAAGGATTAAATGAGACGACAGATGTGAAATGCTTAGAAAATTATTGGTGGAGTCTTGTTTATATGTTAAATGTTATTTTTTAAATCTGTATATCCATTCTCGCACTTGTATTTATGCAAAGAAATGCCTGGAATACTGTTAACCAAAAGTCAATGCTGGGTTATTCCTGCCTGATAGAGTTTGAGCAATGTGTTCATTTCTGTAATTCTGTGCTTAACTGTACTGCTTAAATTTTAATAATTAGCACATAACGTGTTTCCAAAATAAAAGTTATTATTCTGAAATACGTAACACTTTGAAGACCTAATAATGTAAACAGTTGACTTTTCATTGTGTTATCCTGTGTTTTCCATACTTGGAGATATATTTTTCCTCAGATTTTGCTTATATGAATTACACCATATCCCAGCAACCTCTTTGTACTACTTTGCTATCACATCTGTGCAAGATATTGAAAGAGGAGGTGTTTTAATACTATCTGATTTACTATCTGGAGTCTATGTTTATATTTATGAAAATGATTTAAAGGTTTAGAAAATAAACCACTTAGTTCTAAAAAGGAAAAAAATAGATGATACATACTTTTCTGGAAACTGAAGAAATAAGCACACAACAGGAGACTATTCTTAAATGTAAAAATATGCATAACAGCTCTGGAAATGAAGTTTCTCGTAGTTCAAAATACTATAAGAAAGACAAACATGACTTTATTTTGATGTAAAATATGTGAATTTATGTATATGTTGCCTAAGGGATGAGAGATTATTTCCTCTAAAATGTCTCTTAAAATGAAAGAACATTGTAAGTAGAAATCTTAATTTGTCTTCTGAAGAGATTTTGTGTCTCGAGAGTGTGCTGGCCACCTGTGTTATCGTACACTTTTTGAATAAAATGACAAAGAGTGAATCTGGAGGCAAATTGCTTTCACCTACCATTTTCCTACTCAATATATGAAATGCAACCATATTATCCATTGATAACATTGATAACATCAATGTTCACATCTAAATTATTTCCAAAACCTTGGTGTTTCCTGCCACATTTTACTTCTCTTAACAATCCTTTCCTCTTCATTCTCATTTCTCCTGCGTTTTCTGTTAAAAAAATAACAACAATAAGAATAATAATAAAAAAAAATGCTCACCTGTTTGCTAATTTTCTTTTATGCTGATTTTAGTCACTTATATGCTGCTTTTAGTGGCTCATCAAAACACCATTACTGAAATGGTATTGATAAAACCATTAAATGTTTTTTATTTTTTGGAAAGATGTTTTTTCCTCCAAAACTATATCTTTACTTTTCCTTTCTGCTCAGATCCTTAAGTCTCACAGTCTAGTCTTCAGAATGCTATTGCTTGACCCTTTTGAGACTAAATCAATCCTTTCCTTCTTTACATTCTCTAGCTATGAACAAGCTTTTTAAAATTATTTCAGCTGGGCATGGTGGCACATGCCTGTAATTTCAGCACTTTGGGAGGTCAAGTTGGGTGGATTGCTTGAGCTCAGGAGTTCAAGACCAGCATAAGCAACATGGCGAAACCCCATCTCTACAGAAAAATTAGCCAGGTGTGGTGGTGCAGGCCTGTAGTCCCAGCTACTCAGGAGGCTGAAGTGGGAGGATCATCTGAGCCCAGGAGGCAGAGGTTGCAGTGAACCAAAATTGTGCTACTGCATTCCAGCCTGGGTGACAAAGTGAGACCCCGTCTAAAAAATAAAATAAAAAACAAAAATTATTTCATCTAGGGCCAAACACATCTATGCAGAAATATGAAATAAATGATAAATATATTCAACTTTCAGAAAATGTCCTATGTATAACTAGATGCTCTGAAGGTGAAGAACCATTTAAGGACATAGATAACACCAAAGCATTTTTATCCAGGAATTATGTTAATAAAAATATCATTAAGCAAAGCAGAATAAAGAAAGATACAATACTTCATGGAAGCTTAGACACATGGCCTCTGTGTTAGGGAGGCTAATACATAGACTTTATTTAGTCTACTTAGCCCACTTGCATCTCTGCCAAACCATGCCTGGTTTAAAATGATGTCCAGAGAATCATTTAACAGACAGGGGCAGGGCTCCACACATGAAGCAATTTCACATACAACATATACAAGTGGCAGACACATACACACATTTTACTTTGTCTTTAGCTTTTTCATCTGCTGGTTAAGTACTCTCCAAAATTAGTAGCAGTATATCGCAATAAATAGACAAATGGATGTTGAACAGGATCAGATACTTGATTCCACACCTAATTTGGCTACTATCTTCCTGTGTAAGCTTAAACAAATCACAACTTCACTGGGTCTTAAATGACTTTATCAAGAAAATAACTGAGTTTGAATAATGAATACTAAAGTCCTTTTCAAAACTGTCTTTGAATCCATAACACATATATTGCATTTTTTAAAATAATAAAATGATACTATAGTAAATACTGAAATGTAATGAGGACTAATAAAGTTTTTAGCTCCTATTCAATAATTTCTAGCAGCTATATAATACTTTGTTAGAGTACTCTCAGATGTAGAATAACAGTTTGTAATGATAACCTTCAGAATTAACTGAAAGTTTATCTCAAGAATTCGGAAGCTATGCAATGCTAAGTGTTTATTGCCATTGCCCTTTTTCCATTTATTCTTGTATTTTATAAGCACATACTAGCTATTAATACAAGTCACAATTGAACAAGCTTCCAGTTGTTACTATGCTTTTATTTGCCTTCATATTTTTTGGCATAAAAAACACCATACAGTTTCCCACTATAGAGAGGACAAGGGAAAGGTAACATTTTACAGATTTCTAATTTCCTTTTAAACATTTGTCAGTATTACTTTGACACATAAAGCAAAAATTCTAAGTGGTAACAGATCCCAAATTATCAATACATATTATAGTATATATTATCTCTTTAATTGGAAAAATGATGGTTAGGCTTCAATTCATATGCTCATTCTTTAATTTTAAAATGTTTGAAATGAATACAAATGATATATATTAGCATTATTAAAGACCAGTTCTAAAATCTAATAAATGTTTTTTAAAGGTCATGTAACACCAAATTTTAAAGCAGTTCCTATGTTTCAAGATTAAAGACTCGTTTTTGGATAAATGATATAGATTATCTGGAAATGCAATTGAGCTCTTTATGTTTCTTATATTTCCCCTGGTATCTACAACCAGCAAAACTGTCAAGTGCTTATGTTTGTTGCTTTTATAAAGCTGCTCTAAAGAATCTCATGAAATTGCAATTCAAAACCATTTGGGATGTTTCAACAAGGCATCTCATCGATTACAGAGTTGTACCTTTTGCTCAACTTTCAGTGATTCCACAGAGTTGAATCTGAAGATTTTTCTTTCTTCATTTCCTTTTTTTGACACACTAATAGAGGTCATTTATTTCTAAAACCTGAATTTTTTCCAATTAGGTCATATACCAATCTTAATATCTCATTGAAGGGTAATTTATCATATACTCTCAAAAAACAATTTAAAGATCCTTCTTTACTATGACTCATTAAGCCACATAATGTTGTAACTTTTTCTCTTCATTAACTGATTACTTGTAAAACTCCCCAACGGTTTCAAAAGGTTTACAAGGACTGCCTTATATTTCTATATTTGATTTTTAAGACCAGGACAATCTTTGCATTAATATTTTGCTTCAGAATAAAGTTACCTCAGAGTGTCTCCTATTACCTCAAGGTAACAGGAAAGTATAATCACAATGGTATTATTCTTTAATGATCAAAGCATTCTCTTGTACATAATTCCACCAAGGTGGCAATATTGAGTCTCCTGTTGCGCTTCAGGAAAAAGTATTCCTTTCCCATAGAACCTTTCAAAGCGGTCACTGCACGTACTTCAGTTGATGCAAACAGACAAAATAAAATACCTAATACACATTCTAAGTAGTTTGTTCTATTTTTCAACACTACATTATTCTCAAGAGATAGTAATGACTAGTGTCAACTCCAGAGTTGACAGAACACTTTCTATAATGATATTAATAATGATAAAGTTTTGTCATGCCAAACACTGATCTAAGTTTTAAAAAATATATATTAACTCATTTAAATATCCTAACAAACCAGTTTGATATTTGTAGTTATTAATCTCATTTACAAGTAAAACAATTCAAGGACAGAAAAGTTACATAATTCTGATAACAGTTGAGAAAGTAGAAGTTTGAACCCAAATAGTTTGACCCAGAAGTGGCTGCTCTAATTACTGTAATAGGATACAGCAACTGTGTGGCTATAAAATTCTGATAGAATCAGTGGAGTTGTTGGTATAGAGCTTACTCTTGAGGGGTGCATCTGAGCATGTCAGATAGGTGGGTTCTGATTTTTCTATGATTACTATTGGGCAGGTTTAGTTAAAAGTTTCAAATGTAATTGCCCAACATGTGGTTTTCAACCAACTAAGGGTTAGAATCCTCAAGTTCCAATATCTTAGTGTCACATCTGATATTACATATTTTGTGTGGGGGGGAATGAAGGCAGTGTTTTTGTTCTTTGTCATTTTGTTTGTATTTTGAACCCAAATACAGGCTCATAGTTTATATATGTTGGCAAAGTTAGGTTGTAAAGATAAGAAAGCCTCACTAGAAACTACACAACTCACTGGGTCAGCAAGCCTTCTCTCTGATTAACATACCAAGTGGCAAACAGTGCACATGTCATATGAAAAACTCTGATACTCTAGAAAACTCTGAAATGTAAGGTAATCTTTCTTTATAAAACTCTCCTTGACATCTGAATTTTATTTTGTTGGTGATTATCTATGTAGTTCTCTCACTTGTAAAACTCCCTGACATGGTTTTGAAAGGGTTTGCAAGGAATGTGTTATATGATATTTCTATATTTGATTTTAAGATGTTCCATAGTTTAGAAGATAATGACATAGGTGTTGGTTATCATTATGTAATTTTCTTTCTAAATTCTTTCTGTGTCTCATGTGACTGTTTCCTCTCCACAGGGACGTCATAAGTTTTTAAGGTGAAGGTCCATGTTACTATTTGTTTTAGATTTGCTCACTTTTAGAGCTCGGAACACAGTAAACAGGTAATCAAGGAATGTTGACTCTCTTTACTGCTGCCTCGTGCAAAGTAAGGTAGTAATCTCTTTATAACTTCATTCTTATACATCCTTGCATTTTTGTATATCTTAAAGACAGATTTTCATAAAAGGATAAATACAGTAAACTTTTGGGGGGATAATTATACATTTTAGAATAAAACCGTTAATAAAAAAGTTTTAATGAAACATTTGTCACAATTTTTCATCTAGGAAATGACTGTCTCACTCTAACAATAATAAGTTGATTAAAATACAAGTCTGCCAGCATTTTATCTTTATAGAAAAGAGAGTTTAGCATTCTCATAAAAAATTGAAGGGAACAGAATTTTTTTAAATTTCTGCCTTAATGTTCTAATTATAATATCAGTAAGAATCTAATACCTAATCTATTGATTCTGTCAACTTTACTTTAAAAATACATCCAGATTCTCAGTACTCTTCTCCTTCAGCTCCTATTCAGCTTCAGCTGCAGTCAACTTTTTGCACTTGCTACCCATCTCTAAATATATGTCCCTATGACCCACTACATTGATTTCATGACCACATTTTTTCATAGGTAATAACCTTTAACTTGGAAACATCACTCCAGAGTACACAGGATAATACAAAAGATTACCAATGAATATTAATGCTGTTACTTCACATTAAAGAAAACTCTAAACTAATGAACCCTACATAGAACAATGCTTATTTTAAACCATCTATTATTTTATATCGACATATGATCTGAAATCATTACACCATGAATATTAAATGTGAAATTTTGAAATCAATGTTCCATAAATTGAAAGAATGTAGAAATAAAATGTGTTCTAAAAAAGAATTATAAAATAAAACAGAACACTACTCCTTTAAAACTGAAGACACTTAAACATAAATGTTATTACATATTTCTCCAGGGAGAATAATAATTCTTAAATAGTTCTGTTAAATTTATCAGATTAATTTGTAACCAGTGGATGCCAAAAGTGAGTGAAGTAACAGAAATCTTTTAATGGTATGATGATTCTCCCTTTTAGCCAGGATGAAAATAGATATTCTTTCTTATTCTCTGCTTATATACCATTCCTATGCTACCTTAATTCTTCCTCTGGAATATTAAGCACATCTTTATTTTCCACTACAACTTTATCTACTACCCTATGGTAAACTTATTACCACACACTTGGACCATTAAAATAACTTCCTAAGAGGTTTAATGTCATTTTATCACTCCCGATCCAAACTGACCTTTTTATCACTACCGATTTATCTTCCTAAAATCCTGTTGGATTTGCTAACAACCTAAACTGTTGCCTCTGCCGTTCAAGCTGTTCCCAATTTGCCTTTTTAACCTTGTCCATCATTAATACTTGTATGAGATCAGTTTTATGTGTCAACTTGGCTAATTTACAGTGCCCAGTTATTCAATCAAATTCTAATCTAGGTGTTGCTGTAAACTTATTTCATAAATACGATTAACATCTCTAATCGGTTCACTTTATGTGAAGGAGATTATCCTGGATAATCTGGATGGGCCAGATCTAATGAATGGAATGGCTCTAAGAACAGAACTGAGGGACGGAACTGATGTTTGCCTGAAAAAAGAAAAATTCCACTATTTCAGACACTGTTGTAGCACTAACTCCTTTATAACAACTCAAGTGATAAATTACTATTGTTACCATTCCTATTTATTGATGAATAATCATAGACATAGAAAGGTTAAGCAATTTTCCCAAAGTCACACAGTAAACAAGTGTTGGAGTCACGATATAAACCAAGGAATCTAGCTCTAGAGTCTGTATTATTTTTTCCATTGTGTCAAGCTACTTTCTGTGGTCATGGATCTGGTCTTCAAGTGGCATATTCTATAACAAGAGATACAGAATATCTTGAAAAGTAACTCTACTATGAAGTCAACTTAAAAAGTACCACAAACAAAGGAATTCAGAAAAAAACTAACATTTTTCAAATGAATTGACTGCTACTTTGTACACATAAAATATACATTATCACTCATGAGGCTATATTAGAATAGACAAAACCATCCTGCCCTTCCATATTGTACTGGTCCCAGTCTGGGAAGATGTTTCTGTACCCTCTACTTCCTGTAGAATGTCTTAAAATTGTTACGCACCTATGAATTGGCACAGGCAACTTTTCCATGTAGACAAGCAGAATGATTGGCAGACTTAAATGTAGATCTAATTATAATATAACCTTTTAATCTTTTATAAAGCTGTTTTTCGAAATGAAGCATATCATTCACATAAAAATAATATTGATGGTTTCAACTGGAACATATAATTCCACTATGATTGATAATATCAAAACTGAGCATGCACTTTAAAATCACAGTAGCTTTCCAGATTAAAATATTTTTCAGTGTAGATTTCATATAGTGTATCAATAGCTAATATGAACAGTATCTGTGGAAATGATGGATAACAAACATATTTTTCTCATTCAGTTAACTAACCTTTTCATGCTAAATTAGGGCAATCAACTTGTATGTTAAGTTTATAGAAAAATTCATAAGCACTGTAGTGATTTCAAGTATAATATGTTTATACAGAAAATATTTCCGATTTCTTTGCTGGTAAGTCAGCAAGAAAAAAACAAGAGATGGTGCACTCTCCAAATTCACTGCTGAGCAACAGCTCTGGAAGGACTTCTAGATAGGCTTTTAAATGTTTCTTCCTTCTGATTCAGACTAAGATAAGAACCCTAGATGTTTTCTATCACACACTGTTAATATTCTCCTCAATAAAGATTCTTTAATTTTTCCTGAAATTGCTATGCCTAATCTCACTGTATCCCAGTATATACTTTACTAATCCATAAACATTTAAGTTCTCTTATAAAGATATAGTTTTGTTTTCCCCTATTCCATCTCCAAGTTCAGTTGCTTTTAAATTTGACTCTAATATTTCCAATCCCCTCTTTAACTCATATCTGTCTCTTCCAAATTTTGACTCAAATTTCTCTGAAAATTATTACAAGTTTGGTGATCATTAACTACAAAATAGCATCTTTCTTTAAAGTCCCTGTTGTAAATTGAATTCACTCATTTTTCTCAACAACAAATGAAATCTTTAGACACAGAGTATAAATGTTTCCAGTTCTCTATTAAAATGCAGCAACTTGAACAAAAGAATTTTTAAAAGGCACCTTTTGTGTGCTTTTAAAATAATTTAGGGTGGGCAGAATGGCTTATGCCTGTAATCCTAGCACTTTGGGAGGCTGAGGCAGGTGGACCACTTGAGGTCAGGAGTTTGAGACCAGCCTGGCCAACATGGTGAAATCCCGTTTCTATTAAAAATACAAAAATTAGCTATGCATGGTAGCACGTGCCTATAATTCCAGCTACTCCAGAGGCTGAAGTGGGAGAATCACTTGAACCCAGGAGATGGAGGTTGCAGTGAGCCAAGATCTCCCCAATGCACTCCAGCTTGGCCTACAGAGCACGTCTTCATCTCAATAAAATAAAAATTTAAACTTTGTTCTTTTTTCTTGATAATTACATTTATGAAAATTGCAGCTCGATTCTCTCAATTGCCAGTTTTTTATTTTAGGTCATGTAAGTCACATTTAAATATTTTAACGGGAAAGCTAATTTGTTAGTGGTTTGAGTTTCTACAGGCCATGATATTGCAATATTTTTACATAACCAAATCACTTGAAGAAACACATGTTGTGACTTAAATAGTAATTTTAAAGAATATACTCTTAAAAGAGAAACTATTCTACAGAGAAAATAACTTCCCATGCCACAATTATTTTATTTATGTAACCTTTTTTCAGGAATCACTAACCAGGAAATGTCAATATATAAGCAATCTAAGATTAGCCATGAATCAGTAATAATACTATAACAAAATAAAATTAATATATGAACTATTTTTACCTTTGCATTATAGGGAATGAAATGTTTAGATAAAGCTTCAGGTGTATGCATCCATGTTTTGTCTGCAATAAAAAATACACAGAGTTAAATTTTAGGTTTCCATGGTGTCATATGCATGCATTACCATTTGTAGGACATCTGAGCTGGGTAGAGTATTTCTAATTCTGAGATTCTTTGCTAAATTGAGAAAGAATAATCACTGAGACAGAAGAACAATGCAGCTGGGGAGTGATTATAGGATTCTTTCTTTGGTATAAAAGTCCCTAGCTTTTCTTTTTAAAGTTTTCAAATAATACAAATGATACCAAATTTTAAAAGAACATATAAAACAACATCAGAGGGCTATGAGTAATTACATTCATTTGTGATTTAAAACAAGTATCTTTCTTCTTTCACTTTATGCTCTCATGAATTACAGGTTACTTTTCTTAATTCCTAGAACAACAAAATATAATCTACTCTTTAACTGTTTGTGAATATTATATTGTACTATCAAGATTTAGCTATTCTAAAGGGAAATTATCATATTATACTAACAACTGCATTTGTATGAAACTGAAATAAACCAACTTACAATGTTCATTTGGAAATCAATATAATATTGTGATAAATCTTTATTCTAAATTTGAAGAAACAATGATTGAAGGTCTTCTCTCAGGAGTTTTGGATAGAAATAGTCTCAAATGCAATAAATCAAAATGTTTCTTAGATAAGTGTTAAAAATATTAGAAATAAAAGTAACTCAAAAGGATAGAATATATTAAAACTAATTGCATTATATATTATTTATATCTTGTTATTTATATTTGTATTACTAATATTTTTTATTTAATTTTTGAAACTTATTAATATAGCCCACATATTTTCCCCAATATTTTGATGAATGCATAAGTGGGAGAAATAAATGTTAACATTTACATGAAACAAATTGGCTTTTTTTTGAATCTGCATTTATTTGGAGTACGACTTCTCAATCTTCAATGATATTTTGTCTCCATTCGTGTAGTTTTGTATGTATCTTATTTTCATGGGAGTTTAAAATTTAGAATCAGTACTATAAATAGAACAAAATCAAAGATTTATTTTACCACGAAACATATAAGTACAAACTGGAAGGAAATATTGTATTACTAACAAAGTATTTTCAACATTAAATTTAGATTTTTTTAAATGCTGTTAACAGAAACTAACTTGATATCCTTAATATGTTCTTAAACTGGGTGAATGTGAAGACATAGAGAAAATGACACATATTTTTGGAATGCAAATTATTTTATACTATTTGAATAATAATACAGTATATTTATATTAAACTTGTTTATGGGGTACAATGCAATATTCTCAAGTATTTCCAATAGAAAAGATGAAGCGCCAAGAGAATTGGGGCTATTTCTGACTACCAGAGGGAATACATGATAGCCGTACTTGGGTGAAATATTTTGAACAGCAATACATTCTAAGTTTAAAAAAAAAATTGACATTGAGATTTAATGTGCGAAATTTGTATTTTCTATATGGATTTTCATCTTAGCTATAGTTTTTGTGATTGCTAATGGAAGTAATATGATTAATTCAAGAATAATTTGCACTTAGATTTGGAATATAGTCTTGCTTTTATACATTAAAAGAAGTAAATCACAATATTTCTTCCAAGGCAATAAAACACAAAACACAAAAAACTCACAAAAAAACACCTTTAGGAAAACTAAAAAGATGTCCAATTTCTCCTTTTAACTCCTTCACTTAATTCTTTTCATGTCTCCTTTCCAAAACATACAACACATCTGAGGAGCATGTAAAGTCTGACTAAACTCTCACTACGATGGGTCATACTAATCCTGAGGCAGAGAGGTATTAATAATTTCTTTCTCCATAAACCACTATTACTTGAAAACTGATGAAACTGACTCTGTTATAGACTCATATTGCAGCGACCTAAAAAGAGTATACCAAGCTGCCTCTGCTGACAGACTAAAATAATCACAATATTAAATTTCGGTGGATAAGCTGCAGTTCCTACAACGACAAAAATCTGCATCCATATATCAAGTGCTGATAATTTAGTGCTTGTTTATTACATAACCTCAAGTATGAGCAGTAAAATTTATAAATCCTGAAGGATTTCCAAAATGCGCTCTTACTGTCATCCTCATTTATATTTTGGCAAAAAAATGACAAAATAAGACTCTTTATATTAACTTATAGATATGACTAAATCTTGAGTAGGAAATAGATATGATGGTCTTTGGTCACTATATGTGTTCATAGAAGGTATTAGATATATGAAAATGTGCAGAAATGGGAATATAGAGATTCTAAAAAGAGTTCCCCTTCTTTGAATTAAAGTAAAGTCACTAACTCAATATTAAACACTTACATGAAGGAAAATGCCAACATTTCAACATATCTGACAAATATCAATGTACTTTGATTGCTGGGTCAATAAATTTAGGTTTTCAAAATGCATTTAGATTAATAACTCATCAAGAAATATAGAGTAAACTCATTATTTTGTATCATCAGAGCTTACAATGGTGAAACAACTATTTTGAGTACTTTAAATTTAAAACTAAATGCTGGTTGATGAATAGATACATTTGAATAAAATGTTCATTAAAAAAATAAAGTAACATTTAACTATTAAATTTTAAGTGCTGTGCGTTATGATATCTACTCGACAGTATGTCAACTAAATTTAAAAAATGTAATTAGTTGAATTATTTAATCATTTATTTGCATGTTATTTTATGCTTTTTTACTTAATGATTTATATTTGATGTAATAAATAGAATATATAATTTTTTTAATTAAAAGAGAAAATTAATGTAGGGAAAGAATCTAAAACAAAGACAATCATTAAAATTTAATCTATGATTATATTTGACTAATTTTTAAAGAGCTTTTCAAAAAAGCTCAAAATGATATGACTCTAATATATTCAGCACTCTTCAGAATCTCTGAGTAACTCTAACACCATTAGAGCATTTGCAAAGAAAATTAGTGAATTCAATCAAGAAATTCAAACTTACTAATTCGGAGATTAAATTAAAAAACACACACACAATTATGTTTAGGTTTAAGATGGTCTTTTTTCCTTAGGCTTCTGAGGTCCAGGATCATTTAGTAAGATTACATGTGATGACCAAGTATACTGGGTAGGCATGAAATAAAGAATAAGCTTTTACTGATAGAAGATCATCTTGCTTTGTTTAGGATACTGTACACAGTGTATGTTGATGGTAGTTTTGGAAACATGACTTAAATTAAATATTCTCTCGTGATATAATTATAGCTCATGGCTCCAACTTATCCAGATATACAAATACTCACAAAATTTAAGTTTTTTATCTCAAATTAAAATTTAACGAAATAATGCTATTGATGGAAATCAGGAGTATGAGCTCTAAAATTTTTTTCTTTAACAACTTCACCAAATGATAGAGTCAGAATTGATTGGTGAATTAAGGTAAAATTTTCAGTTTCAAGTTCTACTTCAGGTTGGAGCAAAATATTAATGAATGAATTCCTGATACTAAATCATTAGACCTGAAAAATAAGATAAGTCAAAAGAAATTCAAAGTGAATGAAGCAAATCAGGAAATAACAAGTGCTTCTGCTTCTTGATTCTCTGAATCACTCCACTATTCCCATAGTTGTCCTCCCACTGTGCTCAAATGAGACAAATATACAATTACTGGTTACTCACATTACTATCCAACTCTTGGGATTTCTCAATGAAAAACCATTCTAAACCCCCTTCAAATAAACAGTAAATTAGAAATGTGGAGTTTCAACTTTAAAGCGATAGGAAAGGAGGATTGTTAGCAGATATATATAAAAAGAAGGCCTAGAAGTGTTTATTAAAAATAAGTTAGAGTGATTAAAGCATTAAGTTGTGACGTAAGATTTCTATTGCTTTATTAAAAATACTTCAGGTTGGGCACAGCGGCTCATGCCTATAATCCCAACACTTTGGGAGGCCAAGGCAGGAGGATCACTTGATGCTAGGAGTTAGAGACCAGCCCTGGCAATGTAGCAAGATCCTGTCTCTATATAAAACAAAACAAAAATTTCAATATGTCATAGAATTATTTATAGATTTTGTTACTAGTAAAAGGAATGAAAGAAACACTATTTTACTTTTGGTACTTTTTTTTTACATTTAAAAACATTTAAATTTTTTAAAATATTTACAAATCAGAAGCAGCTACAGACTATAATCAATGTCATTTTGCTTTCCCCTTATTCAGAAAAAATAAGTAAAATAATACATTTCTAGCTTCCCAGGGTTGAAAAGTGCCTTAAAGGTTACATTATCTAAATTCTCACTGAATACATCAATCTTCTCTGCCATATCCAAATGTTTGAACACCTCTCACTGCAGGGACCNATATCAATGTACTTTGATTGCTGGGTCAATAAATTTAGGTTTTCAAAATGCATTTAGATTAATAACTCATCAAGAAATATAGAGTAAACTCATTATTTTTGTATCATCAGAGCTTACAATGGTGAAACAACTATTTTTGAGTACTTTAAATTTAAAACTAAATGCTGGTTGATGAATAGATACATTTGAATAAAATGTTCATTAAAAAAATAAAGTAACATTTAAATATTAAATTTTAAGTGCTGTGCGTTATGATATCTACTCGACAGTATGTCAACTAAATTTAAAAAATGTAATTAGTTGAATTATTTAATCATTTATTTGCATGTTATTTTATGCTTTTTTACTTAATGATTTATATTTGATGTAATAAATAGAATATATAATTTTTTTAATTAAAAGAGAAAATTAATGTAGGGAAAGAATCTAAAACAAAGACAATCATTAAAATTTAATCTATGATTATATTTGACTAATTTTAAAGAGCTTTTCAAAAGAGCTCAAAATGATATGACTCTAATATATTCAGCACTCTTCAGAATCTCTGAGTAACTCTAACACCATTAGAGCATTTGCAAAGAAAATTAGTGAATTCAATCAAGAAATTCAAACTTACTAATTCGGAGATTAAATTAAAAAACACACACACAATTATGTTTAGGTTTAAGATGGTCTTTTTTCCTTAGGCTTCTGAGGTCCAGGATCATTTAGTAAGATTACATGTGATGACCAAGTATACTGGGTAGGCATGAAATAAAGAATAAGCTTTTACTGATAGAAGATCATCTTGCTTTGTTTAGGATACTGTACACAGTGTATGTTGATGGTAGTTTTGGAAACATGACTTAAATTAAATATTCTCTCGTGATATAATTATAGCTCATGGCTCCAACTTATCCAGATATACAAATACTCACAAAATTTAAGTTTTTTATCTCAAATTAAAATTTAACGAAATAATGCTATTGATGGAAATCAGGAGTATGAGCTCTAAAATTTTTTTCTTTAACAACTTCACCAAATGATAGAGTCAGAATTGATTGGTGAATTAAGGTAAAATTTTCAGTTTCAAGTTCTACTTCAGGTTGGAGCAAAATATTAATGAATGAATTCCTGATACTAAATCATTAGACCTGAAAATAAGATAAGTCAAAAGAAATTCAAAGTGAATGAAGCAAATCAGGAAATAACAAGTGCTTCTGCTTCTTGATTCTCTGAATCACTCCACTATTCCCATAGTTGTCCTCCCACTGTGCTCAAATGAGACAAATATACAATTACTGGTTACTCACATTACTATCCAACTCTTGGGATTTCTCAATGAAAACCATTCTAAACCCCTTCAAATAAACAGTAAATTAGAAATGTGGAGTTTCAACTTTAAAGCGATAGGAAAGGAGGATTGTTAGCAGATATATATAAAAGAAGGCCTAGAAGTGTTTATTAAAATAAGTTAGAGTGATTAAAGCATTAAGTTGTGACGTAAGATTTCTATTGCTTTATTAAAATACTTCAGGTTGGGCACAGCGGCTCATGCCTATAATCCCAACACTTTGGGAGGCCAAGGCAGGAGGATCACTTGATGCTAGGAGTTAGAGACCAGCCCTGGCAATGTAGCAAGATCCTGTCTCTATATAAAACAAAACAAAATTTCAATATGTCATAGAATTATTTATAGATTTTGTTACTAGTAAAAGGAATGAAAGAAACACTATTTTACTTTTGGTACTTTTTTTTTACATTTAAAACATTTAAATTTTTTAAAATATTTACAAATCAGAAGCAGCTACAGACTATAATCAATGTCATTTTGCTTTCCCCTTATTCAGAAAAAATAAGTAAAATAATACATTTCTAGCTTCCCAGGGTTGAAAAGTGCCTTAAAGGTTACATTATCTAAATTCTCACTGAATACATCAATCTTCTCTGCCATATCCAAATGTTTGAACACCTCTCACTGCAGGGATCAAAAAAAGCTAGCAATTTGAGTAATTTAATTAAACTTTTACATGACTTTCTTGGAATTCTTTTTCCCTATATTAAATCAGTGACATTATCATTTACACCTATTTGTCCTTTACTAAACTCAACCCCATGGCTAAATGGCAGTCCTTCAAATGTTGAAAGACAGCTCTCATTAACACATGAATAGTTCTCAGTCATGCTTCCTGTTGCATGGCTGAAAGTCCTGAAGTCATCTCAGTCTTTCTCATCTGGGCATGTTACTATGTGTCAGTTAACACTGTAACCTTTTAAAGGGAGAACACACAGTGCCTGAATGCCTGATATTGAACAGAACACTAGTCATGGTTCTGGACTATTCATTATCCATACATTAGAAAATGACACAGAGCCTTTGATAATCACATTGTTGACTTTATTCTTCAGCCATTTTTACTCATACAGTATTCAAGGTGCATCTTCCAAATAACAGCAATATTTGAATCATGATAAAAGTATTAGATTTTCTGGGCCCTTGTTTGACAATCTGTAGTATCTTAGTAATTTTATAGTGTGGAATAAGGCCTAACTGGTCATTTTTTCTTCACACATCTGTAATCCTACTATAGCATTCATGTATTATTACCTTCTATCTATGAATTTGGTTATCATTATTTAAGTATTCTTTCCCAATTCCTTAATAATGTAAAAGAGGAGAGAGCCTGATGCCCTCCACCAGAGAACTTCTTTGAGAATGAAAAAGGATACATTATTTAAACTTCACTGACCTCAACCAAGTTATACTTATTTTTCTATATTTATAAGTGCATCATAAAATAGTTTGTCAAATGCCATGTTGTTCTGCCCATTAAGAAACAACATCTAATTAGCTGTTTCTTTCAGTCCTATAGTGATCATTATAATATACTGCATTCATAGTTATTTAAATTCCTACCTAAAAATTAATAACAAATTTATTTTGGCCTCATTGCTTTAAATCTATTTACTACCAATCCTCACATATTATTCAATGATACATGAAGCCTATGCACACTCACACACACAATTATGAATGAATTTATGTTACTTTAATCTTACATAAGCCCAGGAAATTTAGTATTATATGGCTACATAAGCTAAAGTTAGAACGAAGTTTCAGATAATTTTATTCTTTGCAATTTCACAACAAGCTTCAAATTGCTAGGTGACATATTGTCACATATGTATTGTGAACTCAGTGTAATAAACAACTTTGATCTTTCACTAGGGTGATAACTGAAGAAAGCTAATTAGCAACGTTTGCAGATTTGTGTTGCTCTAATCTAACTTCATTTCTGGGCCAGGTGGTTGAACAACAAGAGGGAAACTGATTTCTTAACATCTGTGCTTATGTTCATAGCAACTTTGGCTTGACTCCCAAGTTTTAAAAAATGACCACACTTACCTTTCTTCCTGCTAAAAGCACGGTTCATGATGAGGATCAGCCAAATAAATGTTCAGTTCCACGCCTTATATCCTGTAAAAGTGACAAAATATTAAAACATAAATGAAGGACTGTTGACTGACCTCTCTTTTGCTAATGTGGTTTTAATTACAAAGCCTTTTAAATTTTAAAATATTTACAAACAGTATTCTATAATGATTCAAAGGACATTGGGTAAGAAAAAACACAAGTACTTAATAATGTGAGTGGTAAAAGCAGATAGGAACATCTCAACAGAAATTCCTCCAAAGTTCTTCAATTTTGTCTTTTTTCTATTATACATCCATCATAAACTATGTTTATTTTCAAACTTAAGGAGAAGAAAATCGATACTTTTCCTCAGCTTGTTGATAAGAGATGTATATATAAACACTTTACTTTTTATTTAACTGAGGCCCAGAGAAGTTTCATGTCCATTACAAAGTCACAAAGACAGGTGATATACTAGGAGCAGTGTTAAAACCATAGGATAAAATTACCTACCAATTAAGATTGTTTTACACATTAGGAAAGGTATGAAAGTACTTGGCACAGTATCTGGCACATATTGAGCTCAGAAAATATTAGCTACTCTCTTTGTGTTAGATATAGCATGGGATACAAATTTAGTGCTCTTTTTATATGCATTATTTATCCATCAAAGAGGTCCTCTTAATACCTGTTGTGTAGTGTATTCACTATGAGGGTTACACATCAAATTCGGCAGCTTAGGTAAAGGACTTTATGCACTGTTGTTCAATTGAGATCTTTCAATTTTATATATTTAATGACTTCGTGTACAAAACAACAATAACAAAAAGATTTCTGGAGCAATTCCCTCAGAGACTCAGAGAAAATTCACATTAAGGTCTGAGAAGAAAGTTATGATTAGATATTTATTGGCACTGCATTGTAATCCATATTTGGGGTCCATAAAATAGTTAATCTTACAGATACAACACTCAGAAGTAACTCTGCTGCTCTAGCAACAGAATATTCATGAATTAACATTAAGATAGCCTTTCACTTCTACTTTATCTTCTATGAGGACTAGTGTTACAGGTATATTACAGGGTAACACAAATTTTTTTTAGAATTAAAATATTTTGCTATTTTCAAAATTGGCATTTTTTTCATTTCTTAGAATTCAACCACAGTAAATAAAACTGTTTAATAATGTTCTTCCTTGATAACCTAGAGACCTGCTTCAACAGAAATCAAAGGAAACTCATGTGTTCAGTGTAAGAGCCCAATCTGGTGTGCTCCCATCTGCAGGTGGCAAGACAGTAACTGAACTCAGGGTAAAACTTTCCCCACTCTCTGCCCACTGTTGCCTAGAGATCTCAGCTGATAGAGATAAATTCACGAGAGACCAAAAGCTTTGCATGATTCCGGAAATAGCTTCCCCCGTTCCACTCTAAGACTCAAAGTCTGACCACCATGTCCTGCTAGGAGATCTTCATAATTTTATCATATTCTTTATTCCTAAGTATGTCAGTCAACATAAGCAGCTCAGGTTACTCTCGTCACTCAGAATCTAATTCTAATGCGTTACATTCTGTAACCACATCTTTCACTTCTCCCATCATCTGGAAACATTTCACTGTGTCATCTGGCATTCACAGTAAATCATTATCAAAATGCACTCAGCATTTTTTCTAAAGATTTTATCCAGTCTGCCACTCTTACTGAAACCTAGTTGTTGCCTGAGCAAACTAGTTCTACTGCAGTCCTTTCAAGAGGCTGGCTGTTTATCTCCCACACATATTATACCAACAGACCAAGAAATGATGCATTTTCAATTACTGTACTTCTCTTTTTTTTCAAAACCCTTAATTTCTTTGAGGATTTTGCCATCAGACTATATATATACATAATGGAATATAACACAACAGAGAATATAATATATTTGGTATCATTTCAAAAGTTACTTTTCACCTATATCTTAACAGACCTGGTTATTTATTGAGCATATCCTGAAGAAATAAGGAAAAAAATTTTAAAATTAGTAGAAAAGAACATAATATATGCAAATGTAAAATTTGTCTTCTCTGGAAAATAAAGTAACAAAATACTATGAAATTTATTAATCAGCAGACCAAATTTAGTATGCCTCTGCACTACTCAAATGTCATCACCATGAGGTGGACATTTTCAACAAAAGAAGATTGTGAAATATAAAAAAGGAGTTTAATACTACATGATTAAAAAAATCATAAAATTAAATAATAGTGTGACTTTTAAATTAAGAAAAATAAAATATAAACAACTTGGGGACATATAAATAGAAAAAGAATAACAAAAAAAAACTTTCACATAATTATATAAAGTTCATTTGAGCAAACATGGAGGATATATGACATGACAATACTGTGACTCTAAAACACCAAAAGCACTTTTGCTTGCTCAAAAAATGCACAGATACAAATGTCAATATATATCAGATAAGTCATTCTTTCGAAATAAACTATAATTTAACTATCCAAACACCACTTGTTAGCATTTTATTTGATCCAATGTGCACTCTACACTGTTTTTGTAAAACATATCTTACAACTCCAGCAGAAAATATGTAGATACTAGCTACTTTGTTCAGTACCCCAATGTGTATAATACAATACATGACAGTATGTTGGCATTCAATGTACTGTTTATTTTATGTATTAATAATGCATGTTTTAATGTACTTTTATAATTGAAATAAAATACATAGTTGAAATTTTAATGTTAATAAGTTAAGAAATACAATTCTATGTAAATTGACTGTATCTCAATTTATGGTGTAACATAAATCCCTTTTAGAGAAACTTTTCACAAATATTGTTTTAGTGACTACAAACACATGTGTGAATCATTTCCCTAGTAAAACGTTACTTTGGGGAGGCAGAACAAGATGGCAGAATGGAAGGTTCCACCAATTGTCTACCCAACAAAGACATCAATTTAACAACTATCCAAACAAACAAACAAACAAACAAATGTACCTTCACAAGAATCAAACATCAGATGAGCACTCACAGTGCCTGGTTTTAACTTTGTATCACTGAAAGAGGCACTGGAAAGGTAGAAGGAACAGTTTTGAATCGCCAGCATCACTCCTCCCCTACCCTCCAGCAGGAGCATTTCTGAGTGCTGGGGAAGGGAGACCACAGCAATTGTAAGGCATTCAACTCAGTGTTATCCTGTTACAGCAGAAAGCAAAACCACACTAAACTCAGTTGACCCCCGGCCATGGAGGGAGCCTTTAAAACTGCCTTAGCCAGAGGGATATGTCTGATCCCAGCTGTCGAAACTTTAGTTACCACAAGCCTCACCACTGTGGGCTAAAGTGTTCTGGGGCTCCAAATAAACTGGAAAGGCAATCTAGGTCACAAGCAATGCAAGTTTTAGTTAAGTCCGAGTGATGAACTGGGCCCAGAGCTAGTAGACTGCTGGGGCACATGACCTACTGAGACGCAAGCTGAGGCAATTAAGCTCCAAAAGAGACCCCTTCTTTCCACTCAAGGAGAGAAGAGGGAAGAGTGGAAAGGACTCTGTCTTGCATCTTGGATAGCAGTTCAGTCCCAGAAGGGTAGGACATCTGTCAGAGTTGTCAGGTACCTGTTCCAGGCTCTAGCTCCAATACAACATTTCTAGACACCTTGCACGAGAAGATAATCCTTTGCCTTGAAATGAAAAAGTCAGTACTAGTAGCCTTCATTACCTACTAACTGAAGAGCCCTTAGGCATTGAATAAGCGGCAGTAATACTCAGTTGGTACATTGAGAAACTTGGGTGAGACTCTGAGGCTTGCTGGCTTCAAATGAGACTTAGCACATTCCCAACTGTGGTGGCTATGGGGCAAGACTCCTTCAGCTTGAGAAAAGTGGAGGGAAAAGTAAAGGGGACTTTGTCTTGCACCTAGATACCAGCTCAGCCACAGTGGGGCAGAGAACCAACTGGTCTTTTGGGTTGCTGATTCCAAAACTGGGCTCTTGCACAACATTTTTGGATCTGTCCTTGGCCACAGGGGAGTCCACTGCCCCGAAGGGTGAGTCTCAGGACTGGCAAGATTCACCACAAGCTGACGAAAGAGTCCATGGACCTTAGGGTAACATCAGTAGTAGTCTGGCAGTACTCACCATGGGCCTGTAGTGACAGTTGCCACGGGGTGAGGCATACCTTCCTTCGGAAAGGGGCTGAGAGAATGAGAAGGACTGTGTCTTGTGGTTTCAGTTCAGCCACAGTACAACAGAACACCAGAAAGACTTCTGTGGTTTTTGACTCTAGTTCATGGCTTCCAATAGGCAACTCTGGACCTGCCTGGGGCCTGGGATAACACAGTGTCCTGAATGGAAGGACAGAGGCCTAGCTGGCTTTGCCACCTGCTGATTGTAAAGCCCCATGGTCTTGAGAAAAAACAGGCAATAGCCAGGGGTTACAGCAGGTCTTGGGCAAGAACCAGTGCTGTTCTGGCTTCAGGTCTCACCCAACACAGTCCAGGGGGTGGGCTGAGGGGTGCTTGTGTCACTCCACCCCACTTCAGGTGGTTCAGAACAGAGAGAGGGAGAGAGAGGGAAAGAGAGAGACCCCATTTGTTTGAAAGAAAAAGAAGAGAAGAAGAGAAGAGGCCAAGTCTCTGCAGAGTGATCTGGAGAATTCTTTCAGATCTTGTCCAAGACCATCAAGGCAGTATCTCTATGAGTCTCTAAGAACCTCAGCATTACTGGGCTTGGGGTCCCCCCTAAAGCAGATACAGCTTAGATCACAACATCCAAGTCTTTTTGAAAATCTGAAAAGCTTTTTCAAGGACAGTTACAAACAAGTGCAGACTGCGAAGACTACAATAAATACCTAACTCTTCAATGCCCAGACACAGACGATCATCTACAAGTATTAGGACAATCCAGATAAGCATGACCTCACCAAATAAACTAAATTGGGCACGAGAAAACAATCCTGGAAAAACAGAGATGTGTCACCTTTCAGACAGAAAATTCAAAATAGCTTTGTTGAAGAAACTCAAAGAAATTCAAGATACCACAGAGAAGGCATTCAGAATTCTATGAGATAAATTTAAGAAAGAGATTGAAATAATTAAAAAGAATCAAGCAGAAATTCTGGACCTGAAAAATGCAATGGGCATAGTAAAGAACACATCAGAGTCTTTTAATAGCAAATTTGACCAAACAGAAGAAAGAATTAATGAGCTTGAAACCAAGCTATTGAAAAATACATGGTCAGAGGAGACAAAAGAAAAAAAGAAGTAAAAAGAATGAAGCATGCCTGCAGAATCTAGAAAATAGCCTCAAAAGGGCAAATCTAAGTGTTACTTGGCCTTAAAGAAGAAACAGAGAAAGAGATAGGAGTGGAAAATTCATTCAAAACGATAATATCAGAAAACTTCACAAACCTAGAGAAAGACAGCAATATCCAAGTACAAGAAGGTTATACAACACCAAGCAGATTTAACACAAAGAAGACTATCTCAAGGTCATTAACAATCAAACTCCCAAAGATCAAGGATAGAGAAAAGATGCTAAAATCAACAAGAGAAAGGAAACAAATAACATACAATGGAGTTCCAATACATCTGGCAGCAGATTTTTCAGTGGAAACCTTATAGGCCAAGAGAGAACGTCATGACATATTTAAACTGCTAAAGGAAAAAAATTCTTTTATCCTAGAATAGTATATACAGTGAAAATATCCTTTAAACATAAAGGAGACATAAAGATTTTCCCAAACGATAGCTGAGTTATTTCATCAACACCAGACCTGTCCTAGAATAGATGTTAATGCAAGTACTTTAGTTGGAAAGAACAGAACATTAATGAGCAATAAGTAATCACCAAAGATTACTGGTAATAGTAAGAACACAGAAAAACAGAATATTGTGACACTGTAACTGTGGTATGTAAACTACTCTTAAGTAGAAAGACTAAACCATGAAACAATAAAAAATAATAAGTACAACAACTTTTCTAGACATAGTACAATAAGACATAAATGGAAATTTAAGAAGTTTAAAAAGCAGGGACATGGTTAAGATGTAGAGTTTTATTTCATTTCTTTTGCTTGTTAGTTGATATATGCAAACAGTCTTAAGTTGTTATCAGATTAAGATAATTTGTTATAAAGTAGTACTTGCAAGCCTCGTGGTAACCTCAAACCAAAAAACATGCAAGAGATACACAAAAAATGAAAAGTAAAAAACTAAATCATATCACCAGACAAAATCTCCTTCAATAAAAGGAAGACAGGAAGGAAAGAAAAAAGGAAGAGAAGATCACAAAACAACCAGATAACAAATAATGAAATGGCAGGAGTAAGTCCTTAGTTATCAATAATACCATTGAATCTAAATGGACTAAACTCTCCAATCAAAAGACATAGAGTGGCTAAACAAGGGTGGGGTGGGGCAGTGGGGGGCCAAGTCGTTGATCTGCTGCCTACAAGAAATACGCTTCACCTATAAAGGCACTCATAGACTGAAAATAAAGGTATAAAGCTATTCCATGCCAATAGAAGCTAAAAAAGAGTAGGAGTAGCTATATTTATTTCAGATAAAATAGATTTCAAGGCAAAAACTACAAAAGGAGAAAAAGAAGGTCACTGTATAATAATGAAGTGGTCAATTCAGCAAGAGGATATAACAATTTTAAAAATATAGAGTTAGACTCCAGTACAATAATAACTAGAGATTTCAACATCCCACTTTTAGCACTAAACAGATGTTCCAGACAGAAAATTAACAAAGAAACTCTGAACTTAATCTACACTCTAGACAAAATGGAAGTAACAGATATTTACAGAACATTTAAGTGGTTGCAGAATACACATTATTTTCCTCAGACCATGGATCATTCTCAAGGGTAGACCATATGTTAGGTCAAAAAACAGTTTAAAAGATTCAAAAAACTGAAATAATATCTAGCATCCTCTCTGACCAAAACTGAATAAAACTAGAAATCAATAACAAGAAGAATTCTGAAAACTATATAAACATATGAAAATTAAACAATATGGTCCAGAATGAGTGGGTTAGTGAAGAAGTTGAGAAGGAAATTGGAAATTTTCCTGAAACAAATGACAGTGGAAACACAGTATACAAAAACCTATGGAATACAGCCAAAGCAGTACTAACAGGGAAGTTTATAACCGTAAGTGACTCCATCAAAAATGAAGAAAACTTCAAATAAACAAACATCTTAAAAATTAGGAAAACAAGAGCAACCCAAATTCAAAATTAGTAAAGAGAAAATATCCAAATAAATCAAATCTAACACAAAAGGAGATTGTACAACTGATACAGCAGACATTCAAAGGATCATCTGTGGCTACTATGAGCAACTGCATGCCAATAAAATGGAAAAATCTAGAATAAATGGACAAATTCCTAGAAACATAAAGTGTATTAAGATTGAACCAGGAAGATATTCAAAACATGAACAAATCAATAACAAGTGACAAGATCAAAGCTGTAATAAAGTTTCACAGTAAAGAAAACCCTGAGACCTGATGGCTTCACAGGTCAATTCTACCAAACATTTAAAGAACTAATACCAATACTAACCAAAGTATTCCAAAAAAAGAGGAGGAGAGAATACTTCCAAACTCATTCTACGAGGCCAGTACTACCGTGACTCTAAAACCAGACAAAGGCACATCTGAGAAAAAGAAAACTATAAGCCAATATCACTAATGAATACTGATGTAAAAATCCTCAACAAAGTACTAGTGAACTGAATTCAACAATACATTAAAAATATCATTCATCATGAATCCCAAGTGGGATTTCATCTCTGGGATGAAAGAATGGTTCAACATAGGCAAATCAATCAGTGTGCTACATCATACAAACAGATCAAAGGATTAAAAACCATATGATCATTTCAATAGATGCTAAAAAAGCATTTGATAAAATTCAATATCTTTCATGATAAAAACCATAAAAAATGAGTATACAAGAAACATATGTCAACATAATAAAACCATATATGACAGACCCACAGCTACTATCATACTAAATGAAGAAAAACTGAAAGCCTTTCCTTTGAAATCTGGAACATAACAAGGATGCACACTTTCACTACTGTTATTCACTCTCTCTTGCTCCTGCTCACACCATGTGAGATGCCTCACTCCCCCTTTGCCTACCGCGATGACTGGAAGTTCCTGAAGCCACCCCAGAAACAGAAACCACTATGCCTCCCGTACAGCCTGCAGAACCGTGAGCCAGTTAAACCTCATTTCTTTATAAATTACACAGTTTCAGGTATCTTTATATAGCAATGTGAGAATGGACTAATGCACTTGTGATCCTGGAAAAAAAGCAAAAGTTAAAAGAAATTATCCCACATCTTTGTGTTCCAGAAACAGCTTATTGCAAGGAACCCTTACCCATATGACTTAGATGAGATGTAGGATACTTCCCTTGTGTACTTATCATCTGTGACAGAGTCTTCATTTGATTGACTTAAGTATTTACTTTTCATATCTCTTAAAATGTTTATTTAGTATCTCATACGTCATTATGCCTAAAAACAAAGGGAATAACATTTGTAAATGAGGAAAAAAATAAGTTATCACTTAGTGAACCACATGGAAAATATTAGTAGGAAATACAATAGCTAAGATTTTTTAAAGCAATGATAAATGCTCTAAATTGCAGAACTGTGTGTAAAGCTTACAGATATATTACTGAGTTCAAAGATAAAGTGGAGAAATCCTCCTAGATGACTACAAAAAAGTAAAGAAATATACCAAATAAACACTAAGATATATGAAATAAAACTGCCAAAATCTTGATACTGAGATTGCCATAAAGAAAAATATAAACAAAGAGGAGGGTATAATTGAAAAAATTATGAAGAGATATTTCAGAGAATTAAAAAAGATGATGAAAAATCTCAAACTGTAAGTTTCAGACTTAGCATGTTATCATAAAATTAAGAATATTACAGGCAGAGAGAAAATATGCAACACTTCCAGGCAGAAAGAGAAGGTTGCCTCAATAGCAACAAGAACTCTCTACTCTTTGTTCCAGTTTAATTCCAGATCTTTCCAACCCCTGAGATTTAGCATTATTATGAAGGTTGCCTCAATAGCAACAAGAACTCCCTACTCTTCGTTCCAGTTTAATTACAGATCTTTCCAACCCCTGAGATTTAGCATTATTATCCTCCTAACTCCAACTCTTGAAAATAATGAGAGACTTCTCTTTTAACTTTTGCCACAAACTTTTGTTTTTTTCAACTGTGTCATGTCCTCAGACCCTTGGCAGTCTTGCTTGATTTATATTTCTAAGGGAAACCTGACCAGTCTAATTGATGGATGAATACTGAAGGTAACAAAAAGAAATTCAAGGACAGCTGCTACTTTTTTTTCCCTTCTTAAATGAGTGAATCATAGTGCCATATATTAATAAAGGGACACTTGGGGAAAGCAAAGTTTGAAAGGCAGAATTTAAGACTTCTGTTTTGAAGCCTTTCCCTATTAGTATAGTGGTGAGTTTTCCTACCTGTCAAGACTTCTGTTTTGGATGTGTTAGTTCTGAGATACCTACCAGACATCGAAGATGAGATGCTGAGTTAGTAGTTGGATATACGAGTCATGGTCTGGTAGGTAGGGTAGGAATAGAGATATAAAGTAACCAGCTTGCACACGATGAGATTAGTTAAGAAGTATATGTAAATAGAAAAATGATAATTGAGCCTAAAAGCATGCCAAATTTATGAATGAGGCAGAATAAGAAGAGCAAGCTAGAGATAGACAAAAAACAGTCATCACCTGTAATCTCACTTTGGGAGGCTGAGGCAGGAGGATCACAAGGTCAGGAGATAGAGACCATCCTGGCTAACATGGTGAAACCCCGTCTCTACCAAAATAAAAAAAAAAAAAAAAAAATTACCTGAGCATGGTGGTGGGGGCCTGTAGTCCCAGCTACTCAGGAGGCTGAGGCAGGAGAGTGGCGTGAACTCAGGAGGCACACCTTGCAGTGAGACAAGATCACACCACTGCACTCCAGCCTGGGCAACAGAGCGAGACTCCAGGAGAAAAAAAAAAAAAAAAAAAAAAAAACAGCCACTGAGGTCAAATAAAAACCAGCAAAGAGTGCTTTCTGGCATCCAAATAAAGTATGTTTTTATTAGGAGAAAAAATGATTTAATGATACAGAGAGCTCTACAAAGAGAAAGCCTGAAAAATGGCCATTAGTTTCAGAACATGGAGATAATTGGTGACCTTCGTATCGCACTTTCAGAAGACAGGGACTTAAATAGCCTGACTGGGGAGAGGGGTAGATCAAAATGGCAAAATAGAAGGCTCTCCCAATTGTCCCTCCAGTGAGGACACCAAGTTAACAACTATCTACACACACACACACACACACACACACACCTTTATGTGAACCAAAAATAAGGTGAGCACTCACACTACCTGGTTTTACCTTCATACTGAGTTTATACTTCATACTGAGATTCAAGACTCTCAGACCCCATCCCTCCTCCATCCCTCAGTAGAGGCAACCCTGCTCAGAGAGGTAGACTGGTGTTTCTGAGAGCATTGTTGTGCACTGGGGAGAGGAAGAACTAGCAATTCTGAGGCATTGAACTCAGTGCTGCCCTTGTTAATAGCAGAAAGCAAAACCAGACCAAATTCAGGTGAAGCTAGCCCAAGGAGGGAGAATTTAAATAAGCCCCATACAAAGGGGAATTGCCAATCCCAGTGTTTGGAACTTCAGCTCCCCTAAGCCTTGCCATCATGAGCTAAAGGGCTCTGAACCCAGACTCAGTGGACTGAGGGAAAGAGGAGGTCATGACCTACTGAGACACCAGCCAGGACTGGTGAGGGACTGCTGGCATCACCCTTCCACTAACCTCAGGCTGCATAGCTTGTGGATCCAAAAGAGACCCCTTCCTTCTGCTTGAGGATCAGAGAGGGAAGAGTGGGGAGGACTCTATCTTACCTCTTGGATACCAGCTCAGGCACAGCAGGATAGGGCACCAGTCAGTCTTATGGCCCCTGTTGAGGCCTTAGCTCCCTGATGACATTTCCAGAAACACCATGTACCAGAAGGAAACCTACTGCCTTGAAGGGAAGAACTCAGTCATGGCAAGATTTGTAACGTGCCAACAAAAGAATAACCAGAATAATAACCAGAAGCAATACCTAGGTACTACATCAAAAATATTGGGGGAGACTCTAAGACTTACTGGCTTCAGGTGAGACTCTGCACATTCCCAGCTGTGGTGGTTACAGGGTGAGACTCCTTCTGCTTGAGAAGTGGAGGAAAAAGTAAAGGGGACATTGTCATGCACCTTAGGTACCAGCTCAGCCACAGGGTGGTAGAGCATGAAGTGGGATCTGAGGTCCCTGATTCCAGGACTTGACTCTTGGATGGCATTTCTGGACCTGCTCTGGGGAAGAGAGGAAGCCCACTGCCATGAAGGTTGAGTCTCAGGCTTGACAGAATTCACTAGAAGCTGATTAAACAGCCCTTAGGCCTTAGGGAACATTGGCAGTAGTCTGGCAGTATTCCCCATAGGCCTGAGGTGGCAGTGGCCACATAGTGAGGCTCTTCTGCCTTTGGAAAGGGGAGGCAAAAATGGGACGACTGCATCTCATGATTTGAGTTGCCAGCTGAACCACAGTATAATAGAACAACAAATAGACTTGTAAGGTTTTTGACTCTAGTCTCTGGCTCCCAGGTGGCACCTCTGAACCCATCTAGGTCCTGGGGCAACTCACCGCCCTAAGAATACAGGCCTGGCTGGCATTGCCACTTGCTGATTGTAGAGCCCCAGAGCTTTGAGCAAAAATAGGCAGTAGCCAGGGAGTGATTACAGCAGTCAGGTGAGAACCACTGCTATGCTGGCTTCAGGTCTGACCCAGTGCAGGCTGTGGGTGGTGCCTACAGGGGTGATGTGTCACTCTACCCTCTGCTCCAGGTGGCTCAGAATACAGAGAGGGACTTTGTTTGTTTGGGAGAAAGTAAGGGAAGAGAACAAGAGCCTCTGCCTGGTAATCCAGAGAATTCTTTGGGATCTTGACCTAGACCATCAATACAGTACCTCTATGAGTCTATAAGAACCACAGCATTGGGGAACGTGAGGTCCCCCATAAAGAAGATACAGCTTAAATCACAACACCTAAGTCATTTTGAATATATGGAAAGCCTGCCCAAGAAGGATGCATACAAACAAGCTCAGATTGTGGAGACTACAATAAATACCTAACTCTTCAATGGCCAGACACATGAACATCTACAAGTATCAAGATGATCCAGGAAAAGATGACCTCACCAAATGAACTAAATAATGCATCAGGGAATAATCCTGAAGAAACAGAGATAAGTGACCTTTGAATTCAGACAGAGAATTCACAATATCTGAATGAAGAAAACTTAAAGACATTCAAGATAACACAGAGAAGGAATTCAAAATTTGATCAGATAAATTCAACAAAGACATTGAAATAATTTAAAAGAATCAAGCAGAAATTCTGGAGCTGAAAAATGCAAATGTCATATCAAAGATGCATCAGAATCTTTTAATAGAAGAATTGATAAAGCAGAGGAAAGAATTAGTGGGCTTGAAGACAGGCTATTTGGAAGTACACAGTCAGAGGAGAGAAAAGAAAAAAAAAAACAACAACAATGAAGCACATGGACAGCATCTAAAAAGCTGCAACAGGGCAAATCTAAGAGTTATTAGCCTTAAAGAGGAGGTAGAGAAAAAGATAAAACCAGAAAGGGATAATAACAGAGAACTTTCTAAACCTTGAGAAATATATCAATATCCAAGTAAAAGAAGATTATAGAACACCAAGGAGATCTAATCCAAAGAAGACTGCCTTAAGGCATTTAATCAGACTCCCAAAGGCCAAGGATAAAGAAAGGACACTAAAAGCAGCAAGAGAAAAGAAACAAATAGCAGAAAATTGAGTTCTAATACATCTGACAGCAGACTTTTCAGTGGAAACTTTACAGACCAGGAGAGCATGGCATGACATAATTAAAGTGCTAAAAGAAAAAACATTTTTTCCTAGAATATATCTGGCAAAAATACCTTTCAAACTTGAAGGAGAAATAAACACTTTACCAGACAAACAAAAGCTGAGGGATTTCATCAACACCAGACCTTTCCCACAAGAAATGCTGAAGGGAATCCTTAAATCAGAAAGAAAAGTATGTTAATGAGCAATAAGAAATCACTTATTTCAATTTTTTTGAATGTTTTAAGACTTGTTTTGTGACCTAACATATGGTCTATGCTTGAGAATGTCTCATGTGCTGCAGAACAGAATGTGTATTCTGCAGCAATTTGATGAAATGTTCTGTAAATACCTGTTAGCTCCATTTGGTCTAGAGTACAAAACTCACTGGGAATAGTAAGAACACAGAAAAACAGAGACTATTGTAACACTGTAATCAGTTTATGAACTACTCTAAAATACAAAACTAAACAATGATCCAATCAAAACAATAACTACAACAACTTTTCAAGAAAAATGGAACAATAAGATATAAGTAGTAACAAAATGTTAAAAGAAAACAGGGGTATGAAGTTATGGCATCAAGTCTTCATAAGTTTTCTTTCCTTGTAAGTTTGTTTATGAAAATGATGTTAAGCTGTTATCAGCTTAAAATAATGGGTTATAAGATGGTATTTGCAAGCTTCATGGTAACCGCAAAGCAAAAAATATATATAATGAATATACAAAAATAAAAAAACAAGAAACTAAATCGTATCACCAGACAAAATCATCTTCAATAAAAGGAAACCAGGAAGAAACTGTAAGAAAAGACAAAGAAGTTCACTATATAATAATGAAGGCATCAATTCAGCAGAAGGCTATAACAATTTTAAACATATATGCACCCAACACTGGAGTACCTAGATATATGAAGCAAATGTTATTAGAGCTAAAGAGACAGACTCCAATCCAATAATAGCTGGAGACTTCAACACCCCACTGTAAGCACTGGAAATATCTTCCGGACAGAAAATAAACAAAGAAAATTCAAACTTAATCTCCACTCCAGGCCAAATGGAGCTAACAGGTATTTACAGAACATTTCATCAAATTGCTGCAGAATACACATTCCGTTCTGGAGCACATGAAACATTCTCAAGGATAGACCATATGTTAGGTTACAAAACAAGTCTTAAAACATTCAAAAAATTGAAATAATAGCAAGCATCTCTTCAGACTACACTGGAATAAAAGTAGAAATCAATAAGAGAAAATTTGGAAACTATATAAAGACATAAAAATTACACAGTATGCTCCTGAATGATCAATGTGTTAATGAGGAAACGAAGCAGAAAGTTGAAAAATTTATTGAAACAAATGATAATGAAAATACAACATACTCAAGCACACAGGATACTGCAAAAGCAGTACTAAGAGGGAAGTTTATAGCTGTGACTCCAACAAAAAAGAAGAAAAACTTCAAATGAATAATGTAATCATGCATCTTAAAGAACTAGAAAAACAAGAACAAACCAAACCCCAAATCAATAGATGAGAAGAAATGATAAAGATCAAACAGAAATAAAGAAAATTAAAATGAAGAAAACAATATAAAAAATCAATGAAAGAAAAGGTTTTTTTTTAAAGTTAAATAAAATTGACAAACCTTCACCCAGACTAAGAAAAAATGGAGACAATGCGAATAAAAGTAGAGATGATAAAGAAAATTTTACAACTGCTACCCCAGAAATTCAAATAATCATTAGTGGCTACTATGAGCTACTATGTCTAGAAGAAATTGACAAATTCCTAGACACATACAACCTATCAAGATTGAACCAGGAAGAAATTCAAAACCTGAATAGAGTGATAACAAGTAACAAGATTAAAGCCATAATTAAAAGGTTCCCAGGGCCAGGCACAGTAGCTCAGCCTATAATCCCAGCACTTTGGGAGGCTGAGGTGGGTGGATCACCTGAAGTCAGGAGTTTAAGTCCAGCCTGACCAACATGGAGAAAACCTATCTCTACGAAAAATATAAAATTAGCTGGGAGTAGTGGCGCATGCCCGTAATCTCAGTTACTCGGGAGGCTAAGCAGGAGAATTGCTTGAGTTCATGAGGCAGAGGTTGCAGTGAGCTGAGATCATGCCATTGCACTCCAGCCTGGGCAACAAGAGCAAAACTCTGTCTCAAAAAGAAACAAACAAACAAACAAACAAACAAACAAACCCAGGTTACCAGTAAAATGAAGCCCAGGACCCAATGGCTTCACTGTTGAATTCTACCAAACATTTAAAGAAGAGCTAATACCAATTCTACTCAAACTATTTAAACTATTCAAAAAACAGAGGTGGAAGGAATATTTCCAACTTCATTCTATGAGGCCAGGATTATCCTGATAACAAAACCAGACAAAACACATCATAAACAAATAAACAAATAAATAAATAGATAAATAGAAAATAAAACTAGACGTCAATATCACTGATGAATATTGATGCAAAAATCCTCTACAAAGTGGTAGCAAACCAAATTCAACAATACATTTAAAAGATTATTCATCATGACCAAGTGGGATTTACCCTTAGGATACAATAATGGTTTAACATATGCAAATAAATCAATGTGCTACACATCATACAAACAGACTGAAGGATAAAAACCATACGATAATTGCAATTGATGCTGAAAATTCAACATCTCCTCATGATAAAAACCCTCAAAAACTGGGCATAGAAAGAACATACCTCAATGTAATTAAAACCATATATGACAGACCCACAGCTAGTGTCATACTGAATGGAGAAAAACTCAAAGCCTTACCCCTGAAATCTGAACATAACAAGGATGCACACTTTCACCACTGTTATTCTACACAGTACTGGAAGTCCTAGTTGGAGAAATCAGACAAGAGAAAGAAATAAAGGACATCCAAATTGGAAAGGAAGAAGTCAAACTATCTTTGTTTGCAGATGAAAGGATCTTATATTTGGAAAAACCTAAACACTCCACCAAAAAACAAACAAACAAACAAAAAACTATTAGAACTCATAAACAAATTCAGTAAAATTGTAGAACACAAAAATCAACATACAAAAGTCAACAGGATTTTCATATGCCAACAGTAAACAATCTGAAAAAAAAAATCAAAAAAGAATTCCCATTTACAATAGTCACAAATAAAATTAAATACCTAGGAATTAACTTAACCAAAGAAGTGAAAGATACCTATAATGAAAACTATAAAATACCAATGAGAAAAGCTAAAGAGAAGACCAGAAAATGCAAAGATATTCCATATTCATGGGTTGGAAGAATCAATATTGTTAAAATGTACATACTACCCTAAAGCAATCTACAGATTCAAAGCATTCCCTATCAAAATACCAATGACATTCTTCAAATAAATAGAATACAACTATCCTAAAATTTATATGAAACCACAAAAGATCCACAGTAGCCAAAGCTATCCTAAGCAAAAATAACAAAAATGGAGGAATCATATTACCTGACTTCAATTGTACTACAATGCTATAGCAACCAAAACAACATAGTACTGTCATAAAAACAGACATATAGACCAGTGAAACACAATAGAGAATTCAGAAATAAATCCACACATCTACAGTAAACACATTTTCTACAAAGATGCCAGGAACATACACTGGGAAAAAGATAGTTTCTTCAACAAATGATGCTGGGAAAACTGAATATCTATATGCAGAAGAATGAAACTAGACCCCATCTCTTGCCATATACAAACATCAAATCAATATAGGCTAAGACTTCAAATTATGAAACTACTAGAAGAATACATTAGGGAAAACATCCAGGACATTGATTTGGGCAAAAATTTCTTTAGTTATAACCCACAAGTACAGGCAACCCAAGCAAAATGGACAAATGGTATCTCATTAAGTTGAAAAGCATTTACACAGCAAAGGAAACAATCAATGGGATAAAATATTTGCAAACTACCCACTTGACAAGGGATTAATAACCAGAATATGTAAGGAGCTCAAACAATGCTGTAGGAAAAAAATCTAACAATCCGATTAAAATATGGGTAAAAATTTGATTAGCTATTTCTCAAAAGGAGACACAAAATAATAAATAGGCATATGAAAAGGATGTATTTTCAGTAGCCTCAGAAAGTACATTCTTTCCCTTCCATTAAAATGGCTTATATCCAAAAGACAGGCAATAAAAAATGCTGGTGAGAATGTGGAGAAAAGGAAACCCTGATACGCTGTTGGTGGAAATGTAAATTAGTACAACCACTGTGGAGAACAGTTTGGAAGTTCCTCAAAATACTAAAAATAGAGCTACCATATGTTCCAGTAATCCTACTGCTATGTATGTGCTGAAAAGAAAGGAAATCAGTATGTCAAAGTGATAACTGCACTTCCATGTTTGTTGCAGCTCTGTTCACAATAGGCAAGAATTAGAAGCAATCTAAGTGTATCATCAGGTGAATCGATAAAAATAAATGTGGCAGTTACACACAATGGAGTACTATTCAGCTGTAAAAAGAATTAGATACAGTCATTTGCAACAAATGGATGAAAATGGAAGTCATTATATTCAGAGATACAGGCCAGGCACAAAAAGACAAACATCCCATGATCTTACTTATTTGTGAGATCTAAAAATCAAAACAATTTAACCTATGGAGGTATAGAGTAGAATCATAGGTATCAGATATGGGAAGCAGAGTGTAGGGATGGGGGTGGAGTGCTGTGAGGGAGGGGGAGAGAATTAATGGGTACAAAAAATGAGAATGAATGCATAAGACCTACCATTTGATAGCACAAAAAGATGTCTATAGTCAGTAGTAATTTAAGTTTATTTTGTTAAATAGCTAAGAGTATAATTAGACTGTTTGTAACACTAAGGATAAATGCTTGAGATGATGGATAGCCCATTTTCCATGATGTAATTATTATGCATTGCATGCCTGTATTAAAACACTTCATGTACCTCATAAATATATACACATACTATATACCCACAAAAATAAAAAATAAAAATAAAATAGCCTGACTGGTGTGGGTAGATTTTTGCATTGTATTTTCAGAGGATAGTAGGCTAGAATAGCCTGACTGGTTGAAAGAAATGAAGAAAGGAAATAGAGAAACTCAAGGAATTTTGCTTTAAATGGAAACAGAAATAAGGTAAGAAATGCAAGGTGACACAGACTCAAGACTAGACATTTTTGGGGGAGCTACTGAATATATATTTATGCTGATGGGAAAATTATGTTAACAGGAGAAAACTGATGATACAGAAAAAGAGAGCATAAATACAAGAAGAAATTCTTTGAGAAAGTATGAGGGAATATGGTCAAAGAGAAGGCCCTGTCCTTAAATGAACAGAAGCAATTCATTCAACATAAGAGAAGGGAAGGCTGACTCATGGAAACATATTAAAATACTTAATAGTTTGGTAGATTTGATGATGGGAAAATGTAGAATTTCCCTTCTAATTGCATGTATTTTCTCAGTTGAATAAGGAGTAGGTACTAGCTCTGAGTATGATGACGGGGGTATAAGGATTCAAGAACAGAAAAAGAGGGTTGTTTAGGCAGAAAATAGTCATCTCAAATACATGAGTGAATGGAAGATGTAAGGAGGCTAAATTTCTGTACAATTATAATGACCTTATGATGACTGTAATCCAAATGTAAGATAACTGATAAACATGGTTATATGAGTTTGTGGGAATGCATGTGGCAGGGATTTGTTCCAGCCATATTGTTTGCTTAAGTAGAAGAGTGCATAGTCACTAACAGGGGTTGGAATTTTTCCACACAAGTAAGAAAGAAAAAAGGGCAAAGATGTCTTGATAAATTATATCCATATATTGAAACAAAATTTACCTTTGAAACTGATCCAGCCTTAGAAACTACATCAGTTATGTTCCTCTTCTTATCATATCCCTTTATTGTACTGTATTAGTCCACTTCATGTTGCTTATAAAGAAATACCCAAGACTGGGTAATTTACAAGAGAAAGAGATTTAATTGGATTCACAGTTCCATGTGGTCGGGAAGGCCTCACAATCATGGCAACAGGAGGAGCAAGTCACATCCTATGTGGATGGCAACAGGCAAAGAGAACTTGTTCAGGAAAACTACCATTTTTAAAACCATCAGATCTTGTGAGACTCATTCACTATCATGAGAACATCACAGGAAAGACCCAGCCCCACAATTCAATCACCTTCCAACAGGCTCCTCCCACAACATGTGGGAATTGTGGGAGTTACAATTCAAGATGAGATTTGGGTGGGGAAATAGCCAAACCATATCATTCGGCATCTGGCCACTCCCAAATTTCATGTCCTCACATTTCAAAACCAATCATGCCTTATTAACAGTCCCCCAAAGTCTTAACTAATTTCAGCATTAACTCAAAAGCTCACAGTCCAAAGTCTCATCTGAGATAAGGTAAGTCCCTTCTGCCTAGAAGCCTGTAAAATCAAAAGCAAGCTAGTTACTTCCTAGATACAATGGAGGTACATGTAACTGTTCCAAACGGGAGAAACTAACCAAAACCAAGGGGCTACAGGCCGCATGCCAGTATGAAATCCAGTGGGGTAGTCAAATCTTAAACCTCCAAATGATCTATTTTGACTCCATGTCTCACATCCAGGTCACACTGCTCCAACAAATGGGTTCCCATAGTTTTGGGTAGCTCCACCTCTGTACCCTGTGGCTTTGCAGGGTACAGCCTCCCTCCCATCTGCTTTCATGAGTTGGCATTGAGTATCTGTGGCTTTTCCAGGTACATAGTACAAGCTCTCAGTGGATATATCATTCTGGGTCTGGAGGACAGTGGCACTCTTCTCACAGCTCCACTAGGTGGTGCCCCAGTAGGGACTCTGTGTGGGAACTCCCATCCCACATTTCCCTTCCTCACTGTCCTAGCAAAGGTTCTCCATGATGACCCCACTCCTGCAGCAAACTTTTGCCTGGGCATCCAGGCATTTCCATACATCTTCTAAAATCTAGGCAGAGATTCCCAAACCTGAATTCTTGATTTCTGCACACTCGCAGGCTCAACACCATGTGGAAGCTGCCAAGGCCTGAAGCTTGCATCCTTTGAAGCCACAGCCCAAACTCTACATTGGTCCCTTTCAGCAATGGTGGAGCAGCTGGGATGCAGGACACCAAGTCCCTAGGCTGCACACAGCACGGGGACCTCAGGTCCAGCCCACAAAATCAATTTTTCCTCCTAAGCCTTCTGGCATGTGATGGGAGAGGCTGTCTCAAAGGTCTCTGAGATGCCCTGGAGACATTTTCCCCATTGTCTTGGTGATTAACATTTGGCTCCTTGTTAGTTATGCAAATTACTGCAGCTAGCTTGAATTTCTCCTCAGAAACTGGGATTTTCTTTTCTACTGCCTTGTCAAGCTGCAAATTTTCCAAACATTTAAGCTCTATTTTCCATTTGAAACTGAATGCCTTTGACAGCACCCAAGTTACCTCTTGAATGCTTTGTTGTTTAGAAATTTCTTCTGCCAGATACCCTAAATCATCTCTCTCAAGTTCAAAGTTCCACAAATCTCTAGGGCAGGAGCAAAATGCCACCAGTCTGTTTGCTAAAACATAGTAAGAGTCACCTCTGCTCCAGTTCCTAACAAGTTCCTCATCTTCACCTGAGACCAACTCAGCCTAGACTTTATTGTCCATATGGCTATCAGCATTTTGGTCAAAGCCATTCAACAAGTGTCTAGCAAGTTCCAAACTTTCCCACATTTTCCTGTCTTCTTCTGAGCCCTCCAAACTGTTCCAACCTCTGCCTGTTACCCAGTTCCAATGTCGCTTCCACATTTTCAGTTATCTTTTCAGCAGTGCCCCACTCTACTGGTACCAATTTACTGTATTAGTTCTTTTTCTTGCTGCTGATAAACACATATCTGAAATTGGGCAATTTACAAAAGAAAGAGATTTAACTGGACTCACAATTCCACATGGCTGGGGAGGCCTCAAAATCATGGCAGAAGTCAAGCAGGAGCAAGTCACATCCTGTGTGGATGGTAGCAGGCAAAGAGAGTTTGTTCAGGGAAACCCCCATTTTTAAAACCATCTGATCTCAAGATTCATTCACTATCATGAGAACAGCTCAGGAAAGTCCTGCCCCCATAATTCAATCATCTCCAACTGAGTCCTTCCCATGCCACATGGGAATTGTGGGAGTTACAATTCAAGATGAGATTTGGGTGGGGACACAGCCACATCATATCATGTACTCAACATGAATATTCACTTACAATTTACTGTTTTGGGAATATTTTTAAATTATAGGGTTGAAACTTGTTCACAAATTAACGACCAAAGGGGAAATATGCACCTAGGTGTACTTATACATTTTGTCTGTCATGTGAATATATTTATATCTAAGAACCTTTTTTATTTTATTTTTTAAGACAGGATCTCACTCTGTCTCCAAGGCTGGAGTACAGTGGCATGATCATACAAAGCTCACTGCAACCTCAAACTCCTAGGCTGAAGTGATCCACCTGGCTTACCCTCCTGAGTGGCTGGGACTATGGGAGCATATCATCATACTTGCTTAATTTTATTTTATTTCTTTTTTTTTTGTAGAGATGGGGGTCTCACTATGTTTCCCAGGCTGGTCTGGAACTCAGCTTTAGGTAATCCCTTCCACGTTCGCCTCCCAAAGCACTGCAATTATAGGCATGAAACTCCATGCCCAGTCGAAGGTTTCTTGAAGTTTCTTCTAACAGAGCACCATAGATAAGAGGTACAAGAGAAAGATACACTTTAGTGTCCCTATGCCTAATGCGGATTTCACCACAACTAAGGTCAATGAGTAAAATTACTGATTCTCTTTATTCATTAGTACCAGCAGTCTTCAGTTTTGAATTTCACCATCCTTTTCACCCATAAATCCTCTTGTCCAATTTGAATTAGACCCTTTTGATCCTGATTTACTGATAGAGGCAGGAGGCAGACACATGCCTAGGCAAATAGAGGTGGTTCCCTGGTGAAACTCTACCTTCAAGTCAAAGGCAGTCCTGGGTAAATCCTTGGACCAGACTAAGAACCTGTCTTCCTGTCTGGCATGCTTTCCTCTGATTGATCCCCACCATTCATCTATTTTACATATACCTACCCTTCCCTAATTAGTTTTTTACATTGTCATGCCCACCTTTGAGTGGTGCCTTTGTTTTCACCTTTTTGCATACTCACAAACTAATTATCATGCCCTCCCCATTCTGTCACTATAAAAACCCCAGACTAAGTCACACTGGGGTAGAAACCACCAGACTGCAGGATTGAGGGAACACTCCCACATCTCCTCTCTGCTGAGAGCAGTCCCATCACTCAACAAAATTATTCTCTGCCCTCCTCACCCTTCAAATTTTCAGCATATCCTTAGTCTTCTTGGATGTAGGACAAGAGCTTGGGAGCAGCCAAACGGGGGTACAAGCTATAACACAGGCAGGCTGAGTGGGCAGCGTGCCTCCAGTGGCAGGCCTGGGCCTCAGCAAGCCTCAGGGGGGCACTGCCAGCCATAGGGGTCTCCAGGTGGCAAAGTGGCAGAGAAAAATCCTGTGTCATTACCAGATGGAGTGAGCAGGTCTAGACTGGGGAGCCAAGAGTGCAGTGGAAAGAAAGGCCAAAAGCACCTGAAGCATTAGCATCTACAGAACTAGCAAAATTCACATGTGTAACCTAGAATATCTTTTCCTGCTGGAAACGTTTACCTGTCCCTTTTCATATTTCTGGTCTTTGTTTTACTTAGTGGAGTTATTCCCCATCCCTATCCTTGCACTACCCACAAAATGAAGTGCAGTTAGGTTGAGTAAGGGCAATCCTTTCTTTTGAACAAGTTATCCAGAGAAAAAGATAATAATTCAAACTACGTATTGGCCATTGTTCTCTGCATCTTGGAATATGCCAATAACTGTTATTATTTAGCCTTTACTTAATGAAAAGCCCAGGGAAAACTCAGAGTCCCTATGTACTCTGATATTTGTGATAAATGTGTATGCTGTTGCTTAACTCTGGCTTAGTTTCCAAAATCTTAATAGGCGTGCTGAGTCACATCCACCAATCTATATCAAGCCCAAGTCCTATAAGAGGGCAAATATAATGAGTTACTATGAAGATACTCATGTAAATATTTCCATGAAGGCCTAAAGGGGGCAAAAGATCTAGAAAACTAAATACTCTAGGGTAAAATACTTTTACAGAACAGTAATAATGTTAACATTTTAGACATTTACATTTCTAAATAGATCAATACTCTGGAATTCCTCCCCATTTTAATGGTATTTTATATATTTATATTCGCACATAAAATTAAAGGAATTGTACATTAATATTTTTAAAATTGACTTATTTTAACACATAAACAGATATTTGTGGCAGATAAATACATAAAAGACAAAAGTGAGTAATTCTGTATTAAAAAGGAGGGCATAGTGGCTCACACCTGTAATCCTAGCACTTTGGGAGGCTGAGATGCGAGGATCACTTGAGCCCAGGAGTTGGAGACCAGCCTGGGCAACATAGTGAGACCCTACCTTTAAAAAAAGGGCAAATATACCTTTTGTTAGAAATGGGAATTCAAGTTGACTATTTTACATATAATCCTCCAAAAAAGTGTATTTGATATTTCTGCTGTTATTTACTACTTAATGTTGTAAGTGCTAATAGTTTTAATATGATTTACTACTTTTGAAATATACCCTATTATTGTATTAATAAAATATTCAAATTCTACCTCTAGAAACAAGAATTCTGTTAGAAACTGTGGGAGAAACAGACAAGGTGGGAAACTCGATCCTTGTCATGTAGTACCCCAAAATGACACTGTGGATTGCTCTGGACTAGTGCTTCCCAAGTAGGTAGGAGCACATGTCACAGTATCAGCAGTTGGGGCAGGGCAAGGGACCTAGCATTTGTTGTTTTGAAACACATATTAATAGTGTATTTATTATGCTCATAATAGAAAATACAGGAATAAAGCTCTATAAATTCTTGAGAAGTGAGAATTGCAGAAGATAAAATGAAAAAATATTCTTAAATAAGATGGGTTTGAAAAGTTCATATCTAAAAAGGAGACTTGAACTATGTGATCTGAGTCTATCTCTTTATTTCGCATTTTTATATCCTAAAGTTGTTGTCAGGCAGAATCCCAGTAGGCCTGCTCTGCTTTCAGGCCGGTGACCTGGGGGTGAAAAACCTTCTGGTTCTCTGATTCATCTATGGAAATAAACACTGGCTTTTGGATCTGGTGCTTTCTTTCCTTTCATTATGCTTAACACATAAAAAGAGGAGTCACAAAGCCTAATCTTCAGATTTAGTGACAACTAGACAGAAAAGGCACAAGTCTGGGAATAACAAGACTGTTGGTTCCTGCCTTTTTCAGTTTAGAAACCTAAGTCTGCATATTAGAAAATATTAAATGCTGAGAAATAGGAACACTTTTACACTGTTGGTGGGATTGTAAACTAGTTCAACCATTATGGAAAACAGTATGGCAATTCCTCAAGGATCTAGAACTAGATGTACCATATGACCCAGCCATCCCACTACTGGGTATATACCCAAAGGATTATAAATTATTCTACTACAAAGACACATGCACACGTATGTTTATTGCGGCACTATTCACAATAGCAAAGACTTGGAATCAACCCAAATGTCCATCTGTGACAGACTGGATTAAGAAAATGTGGCACATATACACCATGGAATACTATGCAGCCATAAAAAAGGATGAGTTTGCGTCCTTTGTAGGGACATGGATGCAGCTGGAAACCATCATTCTTAGCAAACTATCACAAGAGCAGAAAACCAAACACCGCATGTTCTCACACATAGGTGGGAACTGAACAATGAGATCACTTGGACTCGGGAAGGGGAACATCACACACTGGGGCCTATCATGGGGAGGGGGGAGGGGGGAGGGATTGCATTGGGAGTTATACCTGATATAAATGATGAATTGATGGGTGCTGACGAGTTGATGCGTGCAGCACACCAACATGGCACAAGTATACATATGTAACAAACCTGCACATTATGCACATGTACCCTAGAACTTAATGTATAATAAAAAAAAAGAAAATATTAAATGCTGTAGTGTACTTACTTTTCTAGTGATCCAAAATTATAAAAGTCTCAGTTATAAAATAATTCATCCTAATTCTGCACATCTTTATGTTCCAAAGCTTACTTCTTCTACTGGAGAAATGTCCTATTTAAAATATATTTACTAATATATTTCAATTAAATATTAAATATTAAAATATTTCAATTAAATTGAAATTAAAATACTTCAATTATGTCACTAATTGAAGTCCATATTTGCTTTTAAAATAAAACTTCAATTTACTATATATTGACAGACATATTTCTCACATACATAAAAACCGACTGCTTCAATGTATCTGAATTACATTAATGAAATTTAGAATGTATTTTTTTTTCCTAGTATAATCTGGCAGGGATATCAAAGAGAAGAATAAAATATAAAGAGAGATAAGATAATTCCCATTACATACTTTACAAAGTGCAGAGAAAGCACACTTTAAAAGATTGTATTTTAATTTTGACATTAATAATGAGAAAACAAAAGCCTATATTAAAATAATCAGTTTGAAAATTATGAGACTTTCCATAAAATGTGAACACATTTTGAGTGCTAGAAAATATTCACTTAACTTATCTAACAGAATAAGCAGCAGATAATAATTACTTAATGATAAAAATGCAGTATATGCACTGTTACAAAGATGTCCCGTCTTGGTAGAAGTAAAATAAAAACTTTCTTCTAAAGATAAATAAATCTGGAGTTTTCTCATGTTTCCAATGCTTTACTTTTTTTTTTCCTATTAACATTCGGTTCTCATAATGCAAACCATATGTGACAACATGCAGCCCGAGCTCATTCCTTTAACGTCACACAAATATGCTCACTCAGCAATCTAACAAAAGTGAATGTTTGTGAATGTCTTTGATCATGCCAACATTGGTCAGGTAAAGTGAAACAACGTGCTTGCCTCCCGAATATATCATGTGTTTTACATCATAAATTGTTAGGAAAAATTAAGTAGAAAAGTAGCATTTAAAAACAATTCAAATTTAGAAATCATCAGCAAAATACAATGTTAATTTAGATACCAATGGTGGTTTGTTTTCAGCTACAAAGAGTCACTAAATTTTGGAATTTAAATGGTAGCATATACCCATTTACTAATTGAGTAATTTGCTGAAAGGTGAAGGCAAAACTTCCTACTTGCTTGGCAGAAGTCAGGTGCTGAGATGGGGAAATGTTGTCGCTGAAGCTTAATGATTCTCAGCTGTAGATGGTGCTCTCAGAAGTAGATGGTGCTTGAATTGCAATCTTTGCTGAATAGTAAAGTTGAGCTCCTGAAACATGGAGTAATCCTACTCTTGCTTCTATGGGTCCCAAACTGAACTACAGAATAGCAATTCTTTTGGAAAGTTTATTAAGTACAAATGCACTTAATAAATGGGAAACATCTTTGTCTCAAAAAGAAATGTCATGTCCTAATATTCTTTTTTTTAATATTGTGTAAAACATTCTAAATGAAAGAGTTAAAGAAAGTGATAATAATTCATCTTGGCCCACTGGGTGCACTCACTTTAGCATTCAGGGAAAAATATATAATTGTACATACATAGATGAATATAAATAATGTATATATCTCTATAGTGATTAGAAAAACACTACTTTTTTAATAATAAGAAGTCACTTAAAAATGTGCACACTAAGCTAGTTTCCTACATCTAATTATTCCAGGTAACTAGTATTCCCCTATTTCAAATACTGACAAGAAATGGTTTACAAAGAATGCTTACAATATTCTGATATAATTTAACTGTATTATATATACCTAATACTTAACTATTATTTATTATAAACCATTGAGTGATTACATACATAAATATTATGATATAAATAGTAATTAGACAACAAACAAATGTAAACCTGAGAGAAAGTCCCTAATTTCTCATCAGTAAACATAATTATTTTCATCATGTTCTGTAAATCCTAAATAACCTGCTATAGTGCCAGGATCACTAAAGTATCTTTCTCAATGGTGTTGATGATGATCATGTAACAAACATTTTTGGCAATTTCTTCATATCACGTACATTATTAATATCACCTTAGATACTCATCAATTTGTATGTATTGATATGTAAACTATAAGTATAAAGCATTTGGTTAGATTTAGAATAAATAAGCAGAAATCTAGATGTGTACTATTGAAAGAGAAGAAGAAAAGAGGAAGAAAGGAAATCAGAGCCAAGAACCATTTTCTAAATATCCAAATGAGGTAAAAAATGAATAAACTCTATAAAGCCATTTGAACTATGGCCAAAACCTACCTCCTTTAAAGTTCAAGGAAAACCAATTTCTCACTGCATTTGCCAATAATGTGGCAATAATTCACTTTGGCCATAATCTCATACAATCCTTTCAATACATTATTTCCAGGCATGATTCCAAGATGCTGAATCCCAGAGTAGCAATGGGAATTGCTTTACAATCTTTCCCATTAGCAGAAATGTATTCTCATTTGAAAAGCGTATAGCAGAAATGCCTATTTTAATTTTTAGCTTCATCATTGTGCTCCATACTGTATACTGCATGCACCAACCCTTGGAAGTAATGATATCTCACAATGCTCATGCCATCTGTATCCTAATACTGTTATAAACCGAGTTCCATAATGCTATCAGCAGAAGTATATTCACTAACTAATTAATATTCATTCTACACAATATCCTTAGTGAGCAAAATAAATAGATGTATTGGGGTTGCAGGCCAAAGCTGCAAATCATAGACACTCAATTCGGGGAGAAGAGGAATACAAAGAAAAGTTGTATGGAAGACAAAACAAGAAAAAATAGTAAAACAGAACCGACTGAAACACATTTCCTACCCCTGAGGTTAGCTTTAATACTTGAGAAGATAAATGAAAACAGAATTACTATAGGACTAACATATTTTTGAAAGATAAACATTCTGATTTTCTGCAAGGTTGGGGAAAATGGGGTTGGAAAAGACAAATACTGAATTGAAGAATAACACGTTTAGGTTCAGTGAACGTCTGCTATGTGCCTATTCTGTGCCAAGCTCTGTACATCTAGGCACTTTCACATATTTTCTGTGTTTGGCTGTTTTTGTGTTGCTCTAAAGGAGTATCTGAAACTGGGTACCTAATAAAGAAAATAGGTTTTATTGGCTGATGGTTCTGCAAGCTGTCCAAGCATGGCACCGGCATCTGCTCAGCTTCCAGGGAGACCTCAGGGAGCTTTTACTCATGGCAGAAGGCAAAACAGAAGCAGGCATGTCGCATGGCCAGAGAAGGAGGAAAAAGGGGAGGGGCAGTGCCACCTACTTTAAACAACCACATCTCGTGGGAACTCATTTACTATCATTAGGACAGCCCCAAACCTTGAAGAATCTACCCGCATGATCCAAACACCTCCCATATCTCATGAGAATTCAGGCCTCACCTCCAAAATTGGGGATTACCTTTCAACATGAGATTTGGAGAGAATAAATACTCAAACCATATCACATATGTTCTATTCAATACAGTCGTTTTCTGAAGCAGATAAAACAACCTTTATTTTATGGATGATGATACATAGGTCCAAAGTAAGTTCTTTTTTTTTTTTTTTTTTTTTTTTT